>NC_060272.1:54147767-54238523 GCF_021613505.1 Equus quagga | reverse complement strand
GCCGCCTCCTCCCACGGCTGCAGAATCCGCCCCCGGCTCCTTCCTCCGCCCCCGGCTCCCTCCCCTTTTCCTCCCGGCTTCCCGCCCTCCCCCCGCCGCCCCCTCCTCCCTGCGGGCGGCCCGGGACGCACGTGACCCCCCTGTCAGGCCTTATAAGGCGCGGAACCGAAAGCGGCCGCCGGGTGGTCACGGGCACCGGGCAGCCGGGCGGACAGGAGCGGCCTCCCCCGGGGCCGGGCGCCGAGTCGCCGCCGGGAGTGGAGGGGAAAGCCCGGGCTGGTCCGGCCGACGCGCTGGCGACGGGAGCGGCGGTGGCCGCGCTTCCCGGGAGACGCCTGCCAGCGCCCCTCTCCCCGTCTCCCTCTCCCGATGCCTGCCGCTCGCGCCCGCCTTCCTCCAAACGCTGGCTGCCCGCGCTGCAGGCACCTCCCCGCCTCTGGGCGCTGAGGCTGAACGAAATCCCGGTGGACAGTCACCGACTTCACCAGAGCAGGGGAGATGACGGCTCTCCGGAGCCGCTCGTGAACCAGCTGCGCCAGGAGGGGTCTATTCTCGGTGATGTTAAAAAGATTGCGGATGGGTTAGCATCTGCAAGAGGGGTTAAGCTTGAGGGAGTGCTTCTTTTATTCATTTTTAGTGATTAACGGTTTCGTGGAAAGAAAGCCGCCTCAGGAGTGGATCTGCCTTCCAATTCGAGCATGCATTCAAATTAGGGCAAGGGACTGGCTTGCAGGGAGTGCACAATAAATGGCAGGTCACCTCCTACCACCCGTTGAAACCAACGTTTCAAATGGAGTTTCCGATCATCTTTTTGGAATCGAAGACGGTTTCCGTCTAGTTCTAATACAAGAATTGCTTTTCACAGGTTATTCCCTCTTCTGGACTTTCGGGCTCCATCGATCAGCATCTTCCCACGGCCCTTAATCATGTCAAACACATTCGCACATTTTTAAAACAATCTGAAAATTTAAAAACACTGGATCCAGTCTGCCTCCAGTCGGCACAATCCCACAGCCAAGCTCTTTGAGAGACAGACGCTTGTTCTCATTACTCTCACATCCATTTCTTAATCTACCTCTCCTTCTTACCCGCAAACCGACTCTTTGCCCACTATTCTGAGGCGACCCTGACAAAGGTCACCTGTGGCTTTAAAATTCCCTAAACCAATGGGCAATGGGTTGAGTGGTCGTCCCCCGCCCCCCATCCCCGTCCCAATTCTCTTCTTACCCTATCTGGAGCATTTGTCACTGGGGACCAGACTTTATCCTTGAAACTGGCCCTTCCATTGGCCCATGGGACACTTCAGCCTCCAGTTCTCTAACCACTTCTTGCTCAGCCCGTTTGCCATCTCTCACATGTCGGAGGGCTTAAATAATCTGCCCTTGGTCTGTTTCCAGTGCTGCCTGGTCTACCCAGACCCCCACCCCCCATGACTTCAAATACCAACCATGTGCTGATAACTGACAAATGTCTATCGCTATCCCAGCTCTCCAATCTGGAAAGCCAATTTCTTACCAGAAGTCTCTACTCAGACATCCCATGGGCCTTAAACTCAGCTTGACTAAAACAGAAGTTAACTTTCCTGCCAGCTGGCTTTTCTCTCAAGTCTCTTTCCCAGTAAATGTCTCCACAATCCATCTAGTCACCCTAAGGAGAAACCTGAAAATTGTCCCAGGCTCCTCCTTCTCCCTCCCAGTGCCCTTTCCATGCACTAGATGTTCCTGTCTGTCACCTGCCCTCCACTTCACTGCTCTGCCCTGGTTTCAGGCCCTTCATTTCAAGCCCCCAAAACAATGGATTACTTTCCTTATTAGTCTCGCTGCCTCCAAGCTGGTCACACCTCACCCACCACCACCGTCGTCATCTCCCACATTGTGGCCAAAGTAAACCTTCTAAAATACAAAACTGAGCAAGTCATTCCCTGGATAAGCCCTTTAAATGGCTTCCCGTTACCTACAGGTTGAACTCCCACTGTCTTAGCCAGTATCTATTTCTCGGGTCTCATCAAACACTCTGAGTTCCTCACATGCAGTTCCCTACCAGGCCACTTATTTTTATGCTGTGCCCTCTCGTGGAATATCCTTCCTCTTATTCAACCAGTCCAAACACCTACTCATCTTTCAAGATTCAACCTAAGAAATCTTTTTTGACCCTGCTGCAGGTTAGAACTGGCTGCTCTCTCTAGACTAAATGCACCCCCCTCCCCAGCATAATGCCTTAGAAGACGTTATTAACCTCATTTTTTACATACAATCTCTCTGATGACAAATATTATGACTGCCTTACCTCCATCTTCCTAGTTCTCAATACAGTTTCTGACGCGTAGGTGTCAGTTAATGATAAATGAATTAATTATGTGATAGAATTTGAGTTATATTTTTATGGCTATAGAAAATCAATTTCCCATGCATTATCTCACCATTCTGCAAATAATATGTTATCATCTTTTATAGAGGTGCAAACTGAAACTAGAAAACAATAAAGCAATTTACCCAAGGTTCCACTCTGTAAATTGCAAATCCAGGACTATAACTCAGTTTGCCCAGTCAAGTTTATTATGTTTATCTGTCCATTGTTTTTCACCTCAAGTTTATTTTGTATGACATAATAGCTTTCTTTTTGTTAGAGGTTGCCTAGTATATATCTTTCCATCTCTTTATTTTCAACCATTCTGAGTCATTATGTTTTAAGTGTGTCATAAATAACTGTTAAATTTTGATATTATCTCTTTCTGAGTTTGCCTTTAAGTAGTCTACATGAATCAGTTTCCATTTATTATGTAAATTAATTAGGGTAAAGACTGTTGTAAGAAACAGATCCTTCCTCCCAGCCTCCCCTTCTAAATGCGATGTTTGTATCTCTCTCATGAAATAGTCTTAGGATAAGTGGTCCAGGTTGTTGGGTGGCTCCTTTGTCCCATATTACTATTCCATCCCCTAGGGTATTGCCTTTATCTGCCCAGTAGAAGCTGATTAGGGAGTTCCAGCACAAGAGAAGAGAGCGTGAAGGAGCATAAGCCCAACTACTTAAGGTTTAGACCCAGAAGTGACACACTTCTCATCTGCTCATATCCCATTGGCTAGAACTTAGTCACATGGTCACATTTAGCAGCAAAGGAGCAGGAAAATGAGGCCACTAGTTGGACAGCCATGTCCCAACCACAACTCTGTTATCATGGAAAACCGAAAACAGATTTTGGTGAAAACTAGCACTTGCTGTCACATTATGATTGCCATCTTTGGATTTATTACCACCATCTCATTTCATATTTATTTAACTTTCTTTTTCTTTGCTTCTTGTTTCTCCTTTCTTGCTTTCCATTCTATTAGTTGAATTTTCTTTAGTTTTCCCCCTTTTTCTAAACACTTGTACTGATTTGGAATTTATCTTCTATTTCAATTCTTAGTGGTCACCCTTAAAATACTAACATATACACTTAACATCTAAGATTAATCAATATCTTCATCCACTTCCTTTAAAGATAACGTTTAAAGATAATCTTAAACAAATAAACAAAGTAAATAAAACACTTTAACTCCCAAGTTCCTCTCGTATAAACTGTGTATTTCTGTTTTGTATTTTTTTAATTCCCTCTTATTTTCCAATTCCCCACTGTATTAGTCATCATCATTACTACTTTTATAGTTATTATTTAATTAATTTTTATAACACATGTTATCAATGTTTTTCCCTACTATTGCTTTTTTTAAATCCTATTCTTTCCTTCTGGGCTCAATTTATGTCTCGGTGAAGTACATTCTTTAGTATTTTTTTCTTCATATCTGTGAGTAAAATTCTCTACGTCTTTGTATTTCACTCTCATTTTATTTTCTCTCACGTTCTTGAATCATAATTTCACCAGCTAAGGAGTTCTAAGTTGGCAATTATTGACTCCCACACCTTGAAGTTACTATTCCATTACCTTCCAGCATCTACTGCTGGTGATTAGAAGTCTGCAGTCAGTCTCATTATTATTCCTTTATAGATTTTCTCTATAGTAATTTACTATTTTCTTTTTTCAGTGATGTTTGCATTATTGGTTTGTATATAGGTGGATTTTGTTTTTAGATATCTTCTTCAGGACTTGGTATGCATTTTCAACCTGAGGACTCCTTCAGTTTTAGAAATTTGTCAGCTCTTGTGTATTCAAATATTACTTCCTCCCACCCCCACCTCATGCATTTTTCTCTATTTTATCTTCCTGGAACTCCTATTAGATGTGAGTTGGACTTTCTCATTTTATCCTCCCTGTCTTAATTTTTCTTTAATATTTTCCATCTTTTTACTTCTCTGTGCTGACCTTGGGTAATTTTCTCAGATCTATCATCCAGTTCCCTAATTCTCTTGAAACTGTATTGTCTACTCTTTAATGTGTCCATTGAATTTTTATTTGTTTACATTTCTAGAATTTTCATTTTATTTGTCTTCACATCTACTTATTCTTTGTCATATCTTACTTTTATCTTGGAGTCTACTCTTTCCTTCATTTCTCTGAAGATTTTAAATGTATTTATTTACAAGCGTCTTTCAAATTTCTCTATTATCTAGGGTCTATAAAGTGTAAATTCTCCCATATGTTGTATTTGCTGGATCACATTTGTGGTGGCTTGTTTCCTTGCATGCTTTATAATGTTTTAATGTGAGCTGATCTTCAATGGGAATTGTTTTCCATGAGAGTAATGCCTGCCCTATGGGATATTACTTTTGACTCTGCCGGGGACCTACAGGTTGTCCTGGCTCACTCACATGCCTGGCAGTTGATGCTGGAAGACTCAAACAGATGAGAGCTGGCACAGCTGGGGCTCTGTATGTATCTATATCTATCTCCAAGAGGCTTCTCTATTACTCTTCCCAGCATGGTGGCTTCAAAGTAGCTAGACTGACTTCTTATATGTAGGTTGAGGGCTCCCAAGGTGTGTGTCAAGAAAGACTAAGCCAAAAGGATGCTGCATGTTGTTATGAGCCCATCTCAGAAGTTATATAACATCACTTCCACCAAATGGATTGATTGGCGCTGTCACAAAACCATGCCATGTTTCAGGGGTATTGAACATATACCCCACCTGTCAGTAGAAGGAGTATCAGAAACATTTTAAGAGGAATGTGTAGGATGAGATATATGTACTCATGCAGCCAGCTTTGGAACATATAATTTACCACGATGGTATATCTCAGTGAGTTTCAGTGTCCATGTTTCTGAGCAGCCAGAAGTTCATTCTCAGCTTGGATTATAAACACAGAGGGATATTACTTCCTTCTGACATGGCATCTGGAGAACATGAATTATCATCCGTGGGGAATGCAGCCAGCTAAAATACAGGCATAGAGTCTTCACATTGGAGGAGTAAGGAGCTGCAGCATCCCACTGCCCCCTGCTAGATCTTTCCTGGAGCATATTGGAGTCTAACAAACCCTCCTATAGCAATAATCTGATAAAGACTCTCTGCTTAAGAATTGTACTTGAAGCAGTTTATAAACAGATTACATCTTAGTAGTAATGCACTTGAAGCAAGAAATAGAAATTCCAGCCCTTGTTTCACTTTATAAAAGTAATGTGGGGCACATAAAAAGAAGATCGATAGTAAACCCAACTCTCCTTGAGTCACATTAGCTGTTATCTCTGCCATCTTAATTAAAAGATCCTTCCTGGTTCTTCATGTATCAGGGTGTAGTGATGTTCTCTATTTATTACAGACCACAGCTCAGGTGTGCAAATTCTACAAGTGATCTTATCTTGCTCACCTGCCCTCATCCCATACAGTATCAAGAGAAAAAATCTTAAAAATCATTAAAAATGTGTTGGCTGGGAATATTTACCTTTAAGGATGCTAAAAAATACAATAAGCAAAAAGGCACTTTTCACTTATGAAAAGTAAAACACAATGCATAAAAAATGTAAATATTATATAAATATGCATTAAGAAGTTTGGCGAGATATACCCTAAAGTGGTTAGTGATTATTGGTGGGCAGTTGGATTCCATAATTCCGTGTATTTGTCTTTTCTTGTTTTGTTTGATATGTAGTAGCGTCATGGGTGTTCTTCAATTTTCTTATCTTCCCATAATAAGCATTTATTACTTTCAAGAGAGAAGAAAATCATTAACA
Source organism: Equus quagga (assembly GCF_021613505.1). Lineage (NCBI taxonomy): Eukaryota > Metazoa > Chordata > Mammalia > Perissodactyla > Equidae > Equus > Equus quagga. Next base: position 54,232,417 of record NC_060272.1, on the reverse strand, counting down.
ATTGATCATAATTAACAAAAAAATCAATATATTTATTGAAGTATGAATCCTTAAATGTATAAAAAGAGACATATTGGGACTGGGGAATGAGGCAGAAGAAAGGGGAAAATAAAAAGGGTATAGAGATTCTGTCCTCTAGGCCAGATGAGGGTGAAGAATTGGGTCGAGAGTTAAAATAAATGTGACAGGTTTAGTTGTGATCCCAGCAATGATTGTGGTCCCACCAAATTGTGGGGTTTCCACCAAGTGAGCAGAGCCAAGTATGAGGAATCTAGCTTTCATGATCCCTGAGAATATATTGAGCTGGGCAGTGGCAGGGGCCCAACCACTTTAGATTCAAGGTGAGAGTTCTTGATCCTAGGAACAGGGTTGTCAAGAACAGAGTGGCAGGAATCAAACCAAAGCAAAATGCTGGGAATTGAGGCACAGACATGCAGGGAGCCCCGACCAGGCGGCTCAGCAGGCAGCTCAGTGACCCTCTGGGAGCCTGGAATTAGAAGTCAATGAGGCTAGAGAGTGCAGTGGGAGCCAGTGGTCAGTGGTGGCCTTCAAGATCCGGGGACGAGGGCAGTGGATTCCAAAAAAACCACCCCAGATTAAGCGACTAATGTTTATACTGTGGTTTACTCAGAGTGGGTTAGGAGTATTTTCTTTTGGAAAACTATGCGAGGGAGAAACAAAGGCAAGAAGAGTGAGATTTGGCACTTTGTCATCTGAGGTATGCTAACATTGAGTGGAAAGCACATGGGATTTGCTATTAAGGAGAATTATGCTCAACCTCCTACTCTTCTTACTTATTAACCTCGAGACCTTGGGCAAGCTGTTTCCGCCATTATAAAATGAGCATAATAACACCAATTTCTCAGTGCTGTTTGAGGGCTAAATGAAATACTGTACTAAAAATGGCATAATATAGGTTCTCTTTACAAACATAAAAGTTCCAGCTGAAAAGGAAAAGAAATGAGGAGAAAGTTACTCTTAGGTCACAAAAATTAGATGGGGAGCATTGCCCCTCATTCCCTCATGAGGGAAGTCATATACTTGTTGAAATTAGCAGCTGTTAGAATTAGAAAACCATAGATTTTACAAAAGTTTGCACATAACAGGTTTTTAAAGCTCCCTTTGAAATAAGTGACACTTTGGTTTTAATCATCACAACTGTATGAGGTAATTCTTATTATCCCCATTTTAGAGATGAAGAGACTAAAGTTCAGGGATTAAGCAGTTTGCCTGAGGTCACGGAATTTGTGAGAAATAGATGCAGCAAGTGGAGTTCTCAGCATGTAGGAGTCCCATCGAAGAGGGAGAAGAAGAATCAGAAAATGGAGGTACAGAGGGAGGAGCCGTTAGGAGAATGGACCACATACACTTCAAGAACTTTGGTGGAAAAGTTAGTGTTGTTTTGCAACACAGGGAAGCAAACATGTTTTTGGGCATGCCGGAAGGCGACAGTGAGAGAAAAATGACTGAAATGCCAAAGAGAGAGGGACTAATTCCTGGGAAAAGGTCTGATGCCCAGGTTGAGGAAGAAAGCCTATAGAACTCTGTTTCTTCGGAGCCGAGAATAAAGGAGTCAAGGAAGAGAGACACACCATAAATGTTAACTATTGCTATGAGTGGGACTGGAATCTAGGCCTAGAGTGTATTTTCTTTCCCGTTGCCCCAGGATACAGCAGCTGCCCTCAGTACAAAGGTCTTAGACAAGCTGGGACCCGTCAGTCCCTCCCTTTTCCCAGCCTCTTGCCCAGATAGGGACCTGCAGGACCACAGAAGATCATGGGACAGGACCTCAAGAGCTTTGCCCGACCCAGCTGGCATTGCCTCACGTCTCTGCCGCAAGTGGGTTCCAGCTGTACGCGAGCCCAGGGCAAAGTGTGTGCCATTCTGTCTGCCCAGTCCTGCTTCTCCGCCTTATGCAGCCCCACCCCTGCGGACACTCACACAAGTGCACCCAGTGAGGCTGGCTGCAGGCTGGGCTCACAAGGATGGTGGCTGAAGAGGTGGGGGAAGGGCGGAAACTGGGGGCCGGCCGGGAGGAGTGGGGCTGTTTGCATTTAGTCTTAATGGGGGGGCATGTGCCTTGCGGCAAATCAGAGAGGACATCACAGGGCCACTAACTTGGATGTGAAAACCATTTAATGATACCTCTGCTTTTGGTTGTCACCAAGAAAGTGTCTCAAAACCTTACATTTTAATTTTTTTGCCAATAAGAATTTATTGAACACCTGCTTTGTGCAGATCATTAACATTGGTTTGTCCAGAAATCGTGTTAAACAGTTCTTATTAGCTAAGTGTCTCTGGTCACAAGGTGAGGGACTTTTAGAACTTTTCAAACTGTTACACTGAAGTTAAAGTAGTCATGTTTTATTTATCATTGTAATGTTTTTGATTGTATTAAAAATATTTTTTAAATGTAATACAAAATCTTAGTTAATTCATTCATTCAATAAATATGTATTGAGCCTTTACTGTGCTTGAGGCTTGGGACCAGGGAAATGTCTGTACCTTGATAATAGAGAGGGTGAGTGCCATGGTGCAGGGAGTACCAGAGCATGTAGAAGGAATGCCGAAACCAAATCCACTATCTTGGATAGTGAAGGGAGTCTTCCTGGAGGAAGTGACATCTAAAGTGAGACCTAACTCTCCTGCATTAGCTAGATCAAGTTGGGTAGGGAAGAGCAAAGTGAAGGAAAGTAGTCCTAGGGAAAAAACAAATTCTTTATGGCAGCTAAGACTCAAAGGAGAGCTCTGCTGGTTCTTACAAGTTCTGACAAGAATTGTGATACGATTGTTAACTACAGTGTGAGGTGGTGAATTAGAGATGAGACTGAAGAAATGAGCAGATAATGGCTCGTGAAGGGCTTCATACAGCAGCAAAGACTTTCTGCCTTCGCATCCTGAGCATAATGATAATAGCAAGCAGTGAGCACATCATTTGATTGATTAATTAATCTTTATAACTCCTAGAAAGCAACTGAAGTTCGATTAAAACAACTTATTATCCTCCATCTTTAATACCCTGATATTATGTCTTCAAAACTAGAGAGCACAGATACCATTTTAAAAGATCTACTTCTCTTTTCTAATATTTTTTTGAATAGGGGCAGAAGGAGGGAATCATAGGAGTGATGATTGAAGGAGGGAGGAGGCATTTTGAACAAGCCTAGAATCCTCTGACTAACCAGTCTGGCATCTTGAAAGATCTAGAAATTAACAGTTTCCTCCAGGGTAGAGTAAAGAACACAAGCTGGAACAAGCTTTACCCTTTGACGAGAGGACGGGGGATGAGGTTGGAAACCTATTTCAAACACACAGTTCTTATAATTTCATTTTTAAAGTAGTGCTTTGAATAAGGAAACCAAGTGAATAAACAATCGCAGGTTCAACTGGCCTATTATTAGAAGATGATGTTCTTGCCTGACGGTCTAAAAACACCCCATCTGTGACTGGACATCAGATGAACGTACCTACAGAGTGAACTTTCCTAAAGAGAAATTTCCTGTTGGAATCAGTCAGGGACGAGCCCACAGAATGAGTCATGCTGTTTAGTTTGTTTAAGCGTATCATTAACGAGATTAAAAGCTTTCCAAAAGCTCAGATTAAAGGTAAAGGGTCATTAGCACTGAAAACCTATAGTGCCAAAAATGAAGTGGTGATTTATGAAATTAATATTCTAATAATTTCTTGACAGTATTAAAGAGAACTGTAGGGTGGGTTTCTTGGTGAATAGAGAGAGAAACAGACTGTGACCGAAATCTCGGATCCTGTGCTACCAGGGCCAGAGCCTCCCAAAGTTTCTTCAGAGATGAAATGTGAAAAGGACAGTGTGCCTCTGAATTACTCTGAGGCTTGTCCCAAACCATGCTGCAGCCCCTTGCTGAGCTGAGGTAGGCTGAGGCAGGCCCAGTGTCAGGTGCCAAAGCAGACTTCTCTTGCCCTCTCTTCCTTGAAAAACAAACTGGCCCTTTTTTGCCCTCTTTCCTTCCCACCCTAAAGGTAAGGAAAGAGCAGTCCAAGAAAATAGTCCCCAACTCCACTTCTCCACTCCCCATCCTCTCCTTAACTCCGTGATAATCCACCTCTTGTCCCTTCCCCACCGTAGAAGCCAGTCTGGTCAAGCTCAACAGCATCCTCCATGTTGCCAAATCCAATGGACGCTTTTAGGTCCTCACCTAACTTAGCATTTCGACAATACTTGACCTTTCAACACAGTTAACCACTGGCTACTTTTTGAAATACTTCCTCCTTTTGACTTTCATGTTTACAAAGAACCATGATATTACACTCATTTACTTGTCTTCCATCTCACTGCCCACTCATTCTCAGTCTCCTTTGCTGGCTCCTCCTCTGCTCAAACTCGAATGTTGATGTGTCACAGGGCTCCATTTCAGGGCCCTTTCTCTCCTCTATGCCTTCTTCCTAGGTACTCTCATTCAGTCTCATGACTTTGCACTCCAGTCACATGCTGATGACATCTATATTTATATCTCAAAACCTGGCTCATCCCCCAAACTCTATTTTCACATATCTATCTGCACACTTGACATCTCCATTTAAATATCTAATAGTCATATTAAACTTATCCTAAATGGGTTTCACCTATAGCCTGTGTCTCTTTCAATTTCCCCATACCGATGAAAAGTATTAACACAGTAGCTCAAGTGAAAGAGCTAAAATGAAACCTCTTATCCTTAAACTCCCTATCCAACCCATCAGCAAGTTCTGTCAACTTTGCCTCCAAAATGAAGCTATCCGTTTCTATCTCTCTCTACTTTCACCCTGGTGTAAGCCACCATGAGCTCTTACTGGATTATTGCACCAGTCTCCTGACGGTCTGCCTGCTTCCACTATTGCCCCTCCTGCACCGTCCACTTCAACATGGCAGACAGAATGATTTTTTTAAAAAGCCTGAATCGAACATGTCAGTTGTCTGCTCAGCATTTACTAATGGCTTTGCCTGCCACTCTGAAGATATCTGAAATTCTTGCAAACATTCTAAAATTCTCAAGCTCCTTTTAATCTGTGCCCTGCCTACTTCTCTGGCCTCATGTCATACCACTCCCCCCTTTATTCTCTACTCTAGCCACATTGTCCTTTGCAGTCCCCGAACATGTCGAGCACCTTCCTGCCTTGGAGACTTTGCACAAGCTCTTCTTTTTGTCTATGCTGCTCCTTCCCTAATCCTCATATGTTTGGCCCCTTTCCATTGGCTGTCATCCCCCTAAGAGGCCGTCCCTACCACTCAAAGTAAAGTAGTTCCTCAGTCTCTCTCAACCACTTAACCCTCTTTTATATTCTTCAAAGCACTTATCATTGCCTAATATTATTTTGTCCTTTTATTTGTTCATTTGTTTACTAACCGCCTCCCTTCTAGAATTTAGGTGTCACGTAAGCACAGACCTGGTCTTGTTCACCGCTTCATTCCCAGTACTTAAGTGCCTGACGCACAGCAAATCCTCAATAAATTATTATTGGATGAATACTTCGTCCCAGTGTCTAAAAGCTAACACTTGTATAACACCTACTATGAGGCAGAGACTGTTACAAAAATTTTACACATATGCCTTTATTTCAACCCCAAAGCAACCCGAGAGCTAGGGACTGTTATTTCTGCACTTTGCTGATGAGGAGAATGCAGCACTGTGAGGTCACACACCTGGTAAGTAACAGAGCTGGAATTTCGCCCAGGTCCCCAACTCCAAAGCCTATGCTTTCCAATACTGTATTACACCGCTTGGCTTAGGCTGCCCACCTGGGGCCTTCTCAGGTCAGGCAAGGACCCTCCGGCCTGTCGACTTTAACATCCCTGAGAGAGAGAATCCTAAGGAAAACAGAGAGAGAATCCTAAGAAAGAACATGTTACCCTGGGCTTGTTGTCATAGAGGAGTGCTCCAACCTCTCTGTGCTCTAATACAATGTCCTGAGTGTATGTGAGTATGTGTGTCCACACCCACCACACCTCACTCCCAGTGAGGTGAGGGGAAAAGGACAACAAGGGCCAACTCTTGTCTGATTTTTTTCAGTCACAACAGTGGTCAGTTGGAGGGGAGGATATCAGGACAACACTGGAAGAGCCCTGTGTATACCTCTGAGAGGCTGCTGCCCACTGTACCTTTGCCCATGAGTTATCCCCCCAGGACCCACGAAATGGGGGGCTCAGCCCCTCGAGGTCCCCACATGATATTGCTCTGTCTCTCTAGCCATAGCACCCAGAGGGCACCTCTTATCCTTCCCAGAACCTGAGAGCCCTCTTCAGCCGGGATTCCAGTTTCCTTCTGAGATCTTCCCTCTGCCTCCATAAATCACGTTCACTCCAGTCACCAGCCCTGACCATAGAACAGTTAAATGCCCCTACTTCCTCCAGGCCCCATCTTGAAAAGCAGTTAGACCCAGGTACATGCTCTTTCCCCTTTTCACATGAGTCTGGCCTGATCACTAAGCTCTCAAGCCATCACCTCTGGATCCTTTTCTCCTTCAGCTCCCATGGTCATGTCTAAAGTTAAGACTGTTTCCTGGGCAACAGCTCTCTGTGCGTTTGTAACACCCTGTGCTGCTCTGCCAACCAACCAAAGATATCCTACTGTGTCTGTACCAACCTGACTCCCCATAGCCAAGGCCTTTCAATTACCGGGGTTTTTTTAGTAATGTTGTTGATGTTTGGATTTTTGATGGTCTAATTTAGTCTTGCCTCTGCCCAAGGAGAAATTACTTTTGCTATGTGGCAAGTCTGCCTATTCCTTTGTATCTGATCACTGACAATCTTCACCACTCTGGACCCTGAAATCCATAGCCACAGTCTAGGCTTATCTAAGCTCCATGGAGACCTCCTGCTGTCAAACCACATAAATCACCAAGACTGGCCTTGTTGCTTGCCTCTCTGACTGCCTCCCCACATAATTACAGAGAGCAGAGGTCTGTAACTAGAACCAACCTGCAGCTTGCAGTAGCGAGTTCAGAGAGACTGCTGATAAGCCACAGGTATTCCCACAGTCAAACACTACCCTAGCTCCTTCCTTGATCCTGGATTGGCTCTAAGATGTTGGCAAAGATAAGAAAACAGTAAGAAGTATTTATTAAAGAGAGTATGACCTGGGGCAACCAATCTAGAAGCGTATGCAATTAACAATTAAAAGACTAAAATTCTCACATGCCAAGGCTCTGTTTATCTGAGGGTAGCCTACAGTGACCATGTGGAATTTCCCCACTATTGGAGATGACCAGCAGTACGTAATGTGCAAGTAAGACAGGCAAAACTAGACAGAGAAAGGAAAAAACTGACTAGAGGACAAATTTTAATTTTGTCTTTGGAAATATATAACATTATTTCCCATCCCGCTCTCAAAAGGGAAAGGTTCTAGGCCTAAATATGTATTCCAGTGACATTCCTCTGCTCCTTCAATGACACACTATTGCCTGCTGAATCAAGTTCAAGCACTTTATTGTGTATCCAAGACCTTCAATAATTTAGCTTCACTCATGCTCTGTTTTTAGATTACTCACTCACTATAGTTTGCAGACTCTGGAATTTCATAAACCAGAGAAGTAGTTTTTTAATTGAGAAATCAATATGGGAACGTTGTAGTTAAGAGCTGTCATTCAAGGCTGCCCAAAATCTTTTGAATACCCTCTCCACAGTGTGATCATCTTCCATATTGTAAATCCTCCTTCCCAAAGTCGAATCTACAAAGCTCCATCTACCAGCCTCTCTCCTCTGTAGGCTTCAGACCTGTGACTGAGTTCCTGCCAATAAGACACACACCCAGGAAACTTCGATCTGGGCTTGTTCCAGGGCAAGGGTCCAGGCATGCGCTCTGTGGTCCGTTAGTAGCTGTGGTGATGGCTTCTGATGGGCAAGTTCCTGATCCAGAGAGAAGCAGCAGTTCACTTAGAGGCCAGCTCTACAACGCGTCCTGGAGTTCTTCCTAAAGATCATTTCTTTAGACTTCAGGACAAGCTATCTATATTCCTTAATAAATCCTTTTATGTTTAAATTGGCCAGAGTGAATATTTTTTGTAACCAAGAACCTTATACAAGAGAGTTGCTTATTCTTTTATCTTGACAAATGAAAGTATCTTAAAAACAGATTTCTTCTCCAGTCAATTGGCATCAGAGATTCACATCTGCTTAAGACTTTTGTTCTTTAGGCAGAGTCGGGGAGGAGGCCAAATGGCAATTTAATTCAGAAGTACCTAAGTTGGAGGATGCAATGAAGTGAGACATGGTCCCACATCAGCCTAGGGAGAGCTAATAAACATGGCACTAGAGAACATCTTAGGTCCCTCTAGACAGGTTCAGTAAAGGCAAACAACACAGGCGTCTCACCTCCTCTATCTTTTCCTTGCTGCTGTCCTCTCAATGATACTCAGCCTAACTTCTGTGGCCGCGCTCCCATAGAAAAGATCTCTGCCGTGAAGACAAGTGTCATGACCAAGCGGCTACATAATCTGTTCAACTGCTGAAGTAGTTTATTGTTACAATGTTCTAAATTCATTAGCCTTGATGGTTTGGAAATTTATTTTCCATAAGTGTTTTTTCTCTGAGCTCATTGTCTTAGGTAAAACAAGAAAAACAAGGAAAGAGACAGAGAGATCATAAGGGAAGACAGAACTAGAAAGAGATGGAGAGAAAAACAAGCAGAAAGAGAAGGAAAGAATTTATTTCAAGGCTAGGGAACATCCCAGACTAAATTCTCCTTTCCCATTGCAGAGCTATCTTGTATTTTAATGTTTGCCTCCAGCTTCTGGGCAATTGGACCCACTGTTCAGTACCCAGGAGGGGAAACCAGCAATAAGAAGTACTGCATGCTGGGCTGTGTTGAGAGGGTTTCCCTGATGACGTCCTGCTTAACTCTAATAACCACCATTTAGGACAGTAAACAGACTTTGGTTTCACAGAGCCCACCTGAATGAAGCCAGTGGCTGTGCCATTTGCTTGAGAACGCCTTCCCTGATGCCTGGACTCAGATTGACCCCTCTTATAAGCTCACATAGCACCTTATATGTCTTCATTTTAGTATTGACCGTTACTGTAAGTAAATAACTAATCTCACAAAAAGAAACTCTTTACTATCATCATCATTTCATAGTAGAAAGGTCTTTTTAATATAAAAATATTTAGGAAGAGAGAGCTTTATTTTAAGAAGATATAAAAGGTTTTCAAATGTAGAAAAATCATGTCATAATTTAAAACACACTTTTTAGTAATTGTTTTTCGATTCAAGTTTGTTGACTTTGGCATCTTTATTGGACACTGCAATAAGGAAGAAGAGCTCAAATGTCCAGCTTGTTCTAATAGTGTGGGTTTTTTAACAGGTTCATCAAGGATTTCAAGCAAACGGATGCCATATTCTCACATGATCCAGAAAATATTCTGGGTGAATTGAGAAAGGCTAAGGAACAACAGTCCCCACACGTTTAGCTGCTGCACCCATCCTTTCCTCAGAGGGTCAGGGCCCGTGTCCGGCTGGTCGGGGCTGCAAGAAGAGCTCTCTGCTTGGGGCTGCCCAGCTCAGACTTCTAATGGCCCTGAGCCATTAGAGAAATCCATGTCAGAGGGATGCTGTGAGCCAGAGGACCCCGGGGTGAGTCGGCTTTAGCTTATGGACAGATGTTTAGAGACCACCGTGTTTAGTCCTCCTAACCATGCTCTACACACGCTTCTTTTGCTCCATCCCCCCCTGGGTGTTAGAGTTAGGAGCTTGTACTTTATTCATATCTAGTTTAGAAATATTTAAATGCTTTTAATGATTTTTCATCTTGTCAACTATAGTTCATAACTATGATATTTTCCAATATAATTTCAAAGTTTAACTGTGGTATTTATAATTTACTTTGGCAGATGCTCTATAAAGATCATAAAGCTGTTCCACAGTTTGTGCATGAATATATAGTGGCTTTACCATTTGTTGGAAGAAACATGAAAACAATCTGTCTTAATTCCATATTACTTTGTGTTTTATTCTCAGTTTGACTTCTAGAAGAATCAATTGACTTCTATACGTTAATTCAGTAGAATTAATTGAAATAATAGGCACAGCCCACTAATCAGGTGTTATTAAAACATAACTAGCTCTAATCTTAAGGTTTATCAAAATGATTTTAAAGGTCTTCTTCAATAAATATGACAATTTGTTACAATTGGCAATTGCACACCACAAATACGAAGATCCAAAAGACAGTCACTAAGTCTGGTATTGGATTTTTATAATCAAATTCCTTGAGAAGAATATTTGAAAAATCATCTCAAAATAGATATTCTCCAAAACCGTTTGGTAAAATTCAACACTCATTCCCAATTAACACTCTGCATACACTAGCAAAAGAGGAAAACTTTCCCAATTTGTAAAACGATATCAATCAGAAACAATAGCAAACATCACACTTAACATTTATCCACTAAAGCTGAGCGACAACAAGACAAAAATACTCACTATTACTGCTACTGATTTCTTTACGAAAATCAATAGCAATGATCGGTTGTCCTGTAAAAAAATCCTATTCGTAATAGTAATGAAATATAAAATATCTAGTCTAAATAGAAATGTCTAAAGTTTATACGAGGAAAACTATAAAATTTAGCTAAAGGGCATTCAAGAAGATATAAGTGTATGCTATTCCTGCATGGAAAGATTTAAACATTATATATATAATATTTATGTTTATATATACAAATATTTAATATATATTAAACATTATATATTATACATAATGTTAATTCTCCCCCAAACTGATCTATAAAATCAATGCAATTCCTAATAAAACCTCATTGCTTATATCTATCCATAGACATTAACGTGCAAAGATGTCCTTAATATATTTAAAAGCAACTTATGGGACAATATGTACAGTATGACACCATATTTAAAACAAACAACAAAAAAACTGTGTATGTCCATATACGCTTGCATACAAAAAGGTTTGGAAGGTTGCCCAATAAACTATTAGTAAGGTTTTATTAATTGAAAAAAATTCTAAATATCTATATCAATACAATCAATATAACCAAATCTAAATATCTATAGATAATCTATAAAATGATACATGATATATTACATATAATCAGTCAATATTACCAAATATCATCTTACCCAATAAAGCATGTATTAAAAATTTATATTTATCAAATATCAATTTCATAATATATAGAAAAGTCAAAGCTCCTTTGAAGAATGTTTTGTTTTATATTTGTACTTTTGAATATTTTGAGGATTACTTAGCCAATTTATTTAATATATTTTAGGCAAACAAGTAGATTTTAAGCTACTAATTGGAAAAAGGACCAAAACTTTCATAATGATGAAACCAATCAGAGCATTTCACATTTCTTTGTCATCTCCCTTATCTTTTTTTGTTTATTTTGTTTTTACATGATGACAAAGAGGAAACAGAGACTGGGTATAAATGAGGTCATTTTCTCTGGTAAACTATAAGTGAGCATTTGGAATCATAGTTCATACCATATACCAAAATGAATTATGAAAGATTAGGCAGTTGAATGGAAAGAATCAATTTTGGAATTGTTTCTGACCAAGGAACTAATTTGATAGCAAAAGTAGTGGTGCAATGGGCTCATGCCCAAGGAATTCACCCATCTTACCAAGTCCCCATCATCTAGAGGCCCCTTAGAGAATGCTGAAATGGTACAAGTTTGGAGTGCTGTCCTATAAGATGGACCACCTTCTTTGAACCAGACGTCAGTATATAGTGGTGTTTCTCCCATAGCCAGAATACCGGGTCCAGGAATCAATGTGCGGCAGTGGGAGTTGCTTCTCTCACTATCACATGAAACTATTTGCTTCCCTTTCCTGCAACTTTAGGCTCTGCTGGTTTAAGGCCATGGTTCTCAAGGAAGTAATGTTTCCTTCAACGTCTACAACAATGTTTCTTCTATTGAAGTGGAAGTCGAGACTGTCACCCGGGCATTTGGAGCTCCCCTGAATTAACCTGTAAAGAAGAAATAAACACAAGATGCCTCCTCCATCCTAAGCCCACTGAGGGGACAGCAGGTATCTTTAAAAGTTCAACACTAATAGAAAATCAAATCCTAAGAGAGATGGTTTAAAGTTTAAAGCAATTCAAGAGAAACCTGTGGACCTAAAGAAACAGTTCTCTCCAATTCAATCTGTGAATAGTGTTGCCAGAGAAAAAGAGAAGAAAATTATGGAAAGCATACTAAAAGAAATCATTGAAAATAACTTGTCTGCAGTTAGGAAAGAACAAGAAATCTCACTTAAGTATCTGGAGGATTATTCATGGATATCTACTTGTCAAATTCTTCATCAATAGAGACATACAATATTTAATGGAAATAGATAAAGAAGAGAGAGGGCTATCGTTCAAGGATTTAAAGAGTAGAAGATTTCTAAACATATAAAACACAGAGAACATAAGCAAGCCCTGAGAATAAAATTATCATAAATCTCTTGAAAACGCTTGATTCTCACTACAAATCCATCGTAATACCCTAGTACCACTGTGGGTTTTTTTGGTTTTTGTTTTTTTGGATATTAGGTGTTTTGGTTTTTTGATTGTTGTTTGTTTGAGTTTAAGGCAGAAGAACGTCTTTTGCAAGCACAGAACTTGAAGGAATATGTTAACATAAGCTGCATCTACGAAATAAACTACAAAAAATTGAGGCTGGAGAGGGGGACAATAAATTGATTTAGATGACTACCACAGAAAGGTAGGTAAGTACTTTAAGTAAGGCATTATTGTTATGAAATCTGAGACACAAAAAGAGAACATAAAAAGTGAGAAAATTGTTTCTGAACTAAATTTAAAGCTTGAAAATAATAATAAAGGACAAACATAATCTTAATCTATAATAAAACTTGGTACACAGCAGGGAGCACAGTACATGTTAGTTTCCTCCCTTTCCTATCCCAAGAGAATCTGAAAAACCACAGAGAAACAAAGGAGAGGTGATGAAAAATTAGATTTTATTTAAAAATAAGGACAGAAACATGTTGGAAAATTAGAAAGCAAGTTTGTCGATAAACTGAAGCAAGAGTTTTTTTGCGTGTGTTATCAAAATTGTTTAACCACCAGCATAACTGGGCCAAAAGAGAGAGAAACCAAATTTAAAACTCTACAATAGGGAAAGACCTATAATAACTAATATGAAACAGTGATTAGAGACTGTCATATACAATCTATACACTAATTTTTAAACCTAAGTGAAAATTCTAAAGATGATAGGAAATAGACATGATATGATATGACATGATATGAAGTAAGAAACAAAATCTGAGAATTGTTCTATTGTTTCAAATCTCAGAAAATCTTCCCCTCCCTAGACGTTTGAGATACAGTCAGTTATATTGCCTTGTCTTTGTAACCTAAATTACATTGATTCTGGCCTCCATCCAATCAGGCAGAAACTTCAACTTTTACAAAGTACTGCTTGGCTCTCCCGAAGTTTTTCGGCGTCCGTAGAAGTTACTTCCAGGAAGTTGTGATCAGCCCCAGTTGTCACATCCTTTACTTGTCGCCAGGCTTTGCTGATGACATTGTTCTCGCCCTTCCAAGGTGCAGGTCTTCTCAAAGCTCATAATGTTAAGGCAAATTGGCGTATTCAGGTGAATGGCAGTTCCCTTCCGCCCGCGTGATGGTCTGTTAAAGGACTCCCACAGTAAGATTATCTGGGCACGGAGGTGTTCCAGAGTTTATTAAGGTCCCTCTTTTGGTTTACACACAGCTGTTTCCCCTCAGGGCACAAACTATCTAGTTTGGTTGAGACCTGTTCATATTGTGGCCACCACTCTCTTTTGACTCTCAGACTCTTCCTCGTTGTGTCTGACTCCTTCTTTTATTGGGCTCTCTGCCAAGGGTCCATATTCTTCTAATAGTTTGTCACCTCTCCTCACAATTCCTACTCTCATAACTAACCCACCCACACATCAGTTCTTCATATGTCTATAATTCAGGTAGAAGCAAGATATCATTTCTCCCCAGGAGCCCCCTGGCTTCTGTATGAATCAGTAATGCAAGTAGAGGTGGGCAGGGGTAGCAAATACCACCTAACTCCACTTACCCAGCGAATTCAACCTTCAGCCATGACCTCGCTGATGTGCCCTGTGTGTCAATGAGGACCCAATCAGGAATACAGAATCCACTCTAGGTATTTCACCAGATAGAACTTAATACAATGATAAAATGCATGTGAGAGTGCTTTATAAACATCATGCACAATGGAAATCATTCTTTAACAAAGTCACTGATGAACTCCTAAATGCCAAATCCATTGGACAGTTTACAGTATTAACATACGTGATCTCTTCTCAATAAAGCTGTTGGACATTTGCTTCCTCCTGAAACTCTCTCCTCACTTAACTTCTCTGATATTTTTCTGTTCCCCTACCTGTCTAACCACACTCTCTCAGGCTCTTCACAAGTTCTTCTACTTACCTTATCCCTTGATAAATATTTGCTGGATAAATTAAATTAGCATTGATGCTCAGAAAAATTTATAATACGACATAAGTAATCTTTTTTCCAAGTCTTTCACCAAAAAATGTTTAGGCTGTCAACGCTTAAGCACTTTGTCGCAGAGAGTTAATTCAATACTGTTTTTCTTTTTTTGCTCAAGAGGAAATCCAGGCCTGGAAGTGAAGTCATGCACTTAAAGCTAACAAGTGAGTTAAAAATCTAAGATCCAGTGGCGTATATACAAACCTGACTCCTGGTTCTGAGCTCTGGTCCAGGACAATAGTGCCTTTTCAAATAATAAGCAAATAAAAATTCCCGGGGAAGGAACAAAATGCCAACAGGCATTGTTTCTTGTCATTTCCTTGTTTCTGTTTTAGTTTACTTATTTGTTTGTTTGTTCTGTGAGAGAGAAGTTACGAAAAAGCCATATATAACAGTCATATTTCTATCTTGCCCATTTCCTTCTCTCTTCCACCTCTACTAATATTTTTAGAGTTTTGAAAAGTAGTTTTAATTTTTAAATTTAAATAGACTTAACTTATTGAGTCTATAATATGACAAAATTATTCGAGTTATATTTTATTGAATCATAATCATATAAATTAAGTGAATTATCTTAGTGCTATGTGGATTGGTTTTTAAGATTTTTGTCTTTTGGACTGTGGAGAACAAAACAATAAAAATGAAATGTTGGGGCTGGCCCTATGGCCCACTGGTTAAGTTCGCATGGCCCAGGGTTTTGCCGCTTCAGATCCTGGGCGTGGACATGGCACCACTCATCAAACCATGCTGAGGTGGCATCCCACATAGCAGAACTAGAGGGACCTACGACTATGTACTGGGGAGCTTTGGGGAGAAGAAGAAAAAAAAAAGAAAGGACTGGGAACACATGTTAGCTCAGGTGCCAATCTTTAAGAAAAAAAAAAAGTGAAGTGTGTTGGCTCCGTAATTTGAATGTAGGTCTCCAAGGCCCCACATGATCTGCTCCCACCCCCACTCCTTACCTTTCTGGACTTTTCTCTCTTTCTACCTCACCCTCACTCACACTGCTCTTCCTTGCTGTACCTTAAATGTTCAGGCATGCTCTACCTAAGGACTTTCAAATGATCTGGTCCCTCTACCTGGAATGTCCTTTACTCAAAAACACTCCTGAGGGGCCAGCCACTGGTTAAGTTCCACAGTGGCCAACTGGTTAAGTTCCCGCGCTCCGCTTCAGTGGCCCAGGGTCTCGCTGGTTAGCATCCTGGGCGCGGACATGGCACCTCTCGTCAGGTCACCCTGAGGTGGAGTCCCACATGCCACAACTAGAAGGACCCACAACTAAAATATACAACTATGTACTGGAGGGATTGGGGGAGAAAAAGCAAAAAAAAAAAAGAAGAAGAAGAAGAGGAAGAATGGCAACAGTTGTTAGCTCAGGCGCCAATCTTTAAAAAAAAAAAAACACTCATGACTCACCATCCCACTTCTTACAAACCTTTGCTCAAGTGTCACTTTCTCAACAAGGCCTACTCTGACCGCCCTATTTAGAATTGCAACCTGCCCCATCCTCCCCCAGCACGCTAGATCTCTCACAGACATTACTCTACTTTGCTTTTTCCCTTGGCACTTCTCATCTTCAGACATCCCATATAACATTTATTGTTAATTTTGTGGGTTTAGCCTTTACTGTGAAGCGACTTTAAGCTGAACCTGAAGCTCATCCCCTCTCTTAAGAAAGAGGTAACTAGGTATCACCACCTGCTGAATCTGCTCAAAAAGTATCAGCCAAGGAGGGAAGACACATTAGGCTCTGGACTCCAATATTCCAAAGGGGCAGATTTTCTGCATTTCAAAGGAGGCATTTTGGTTATGACTTGCTCAGGGTTGTGACACTGTGGAAGTCCCACCCATTCCAAGAGTATGGCCTGCTGTGTCCCTGGTAACCAGGCTTTAGCAAAAAGCCTGACACTGCTAACAGAAATTGTGAGCCTTTAACAAGCACAACCTCTCTGGAGACCATCCATTTATACCCATTCACAGGAGCTCCTGTCCTTTGGGAGGAAAGAGAGACAAGTGGGGTCATTGCCTTGGCCTCCTCTCTTCACCAGACTGACATAAAGACAAATGTATACTGCTACCTACTTTCTGGAAGAAATGATAATCAGACATATTGGAAAAAGAGGAGTAAGAGAAGACTCTCACCTGAATAACCCCAAAATTATTAAGACCAGATCATATAACTAAATTTAGTACTTGTGCCTGAAAAGTACACCAGAGGAAGATATATGATAGTCAATAAACGGTATTGAAACATTTGGAAAAAGATAACATTATACCCCCATCTTATATCTTTATACCATACACCTGAATAAATTCCAAGAAAGTGTGAAATAAAAAACCAAAAGAGTAATATAATAAAATATAAATTAATGTTCATTTATTATTAGAGTGGAGTAAGCTGTTCCTGGTATTTCAGTAAAAGTAGGAAAGAACAGATTTGATAGATTTCACTCCATACAAAATTCAAACTTTCATACAGAGAAAAAAGACATAGAGTTATAAACAAAGCAAATCAAGAAAAATGTTCAAAGGCCTAATTTCCTTCACATATAAAGATCTCCCACAAATCAATAAGAAAACAGAATGTTTAAAAGACAGAAAATAGTCTGAGAAAATGAGCAAGCAATTCATGCAAACGAGAAGCCAAAAAGAAGCCAAGAACAACTTCCAGCTTGACAAATGCCTAGCGCTAGTGAACGTTGTAGGAAATTGACATTCTTAAATGCTTTTGGTGGGAGTATAAACTGGTACATATTTTAGAGACAGTGTGGCAATAAAAACTAAAATGTAAATGGATATACTCTGTGATATAGCAATTCTATTTCTAGCAAAGCTCTATGGATATCTCATATAAATAATCGAATATGTGTTCATAAGGATGTTCCTTGTTGCTTTGTTTGAAAAGCCAAAACTTGAAACTACCTAAATGTCCATCAACAGCGGACTGATTAAATAAACAATAGTATATATCGAGATGATGACATATTATGCAATTGTGAAGATGTATGGAGTAGACGTACACGTACTGACTTAGAAAAATATCCATGATATATCATTGAGTGAAAAAAGCAAGTCATAGAACAGTGGAAATAGACAGATTACACTCTTGGGCAAAAAAAGGATATCTCTCTACAACTAGAAGGACCCACAACTAAAGTATACAACTATATACTGGGGGTATTTGGGGAGAAAAAGCAGAAAGAATAAAAAAGGGTATATCTAGATGTGGTGTGATAATCCTTTGAGATGTTTACCAACATATCCCCCCTCTTGCCACCACTGCATCCCACCCACTACTGGCAGCAGCAGCGCAGCCCAGGCCTGGGGGAGCAGGGCCTCAGTTGAACAGAGAATAAAAGAATCAAGTCTCAGCTTTTTAGCTTCAAAATAGACTTTCAAAACTCCTGGTAGAGACAGTAGGTTAGACAATAGCTTGAATGTTGATAGAAGAGCCAGTTTTCCTGCTTTAGACTAGACAAAAATATTCCAGGGGAGAGAAAGGAGAAACAGAGAGAGGAGAGCTGGTGGGAACAATACAGCGATGAGGGTCAGCACACTGCCTGCCTTGGGCGGAGCCACAGACTGTGTGGGTCCAGGAGAATGAAGAGCTGTGCCCTGTTTCCAGTCCAGGGTCCCCATAAAGTTGCCTTTGCTCTCATGGCACAGAATAGAGGAGAGACAGGTATAAGGTGTGCCAGGCAGATGGGATCCAGGGAGCAGCCTCACGTTTCTCGTAAAGAATCAACTACCAGTTGAGACCTCTGGATTGGCATCAGGCAACACCATCAGTAGATGCAGCTTCGGCCATCTGGCCTGTACCAGATGCCATATGGACGGTTGATAGGCAGCAGCAGCCCAAAGCCAGGTGTGGTGGTGGACACGGCAGCCGATGCCTGCACGTTCAGATCTGATCGATGGCGGTCACCTCCTCCACAACACCTCTGTGCCATCCCCCTGGAATCTAGAACAACAAAAATCCAGGGCAGATGAGCAGAGAGGAAACTCCTCAATTATCTGAGAAAACCTTGAAATGCCTGTGGTCCCTCTGAATTGACAAACATTACGTTTTTTGCCACTTAACAGAACTGGTGCTCAAAATACAGGTTGAGATGTTATTTTTAAAAAGTTACATTTTTGCACTCCTGAATGAGGTGTGCTGAAAATAATCCTGCCTGCTATGTATAGATATATGCACATTTATAAATAGAGAAATTCAGGAAGATATTTCAGAAGTTTACCAGGGAACATCTCTGGGGAGTAGGAGTGAAGGGACCGGGGCATTAGGGACTTTTCACTTCTGCACTGCTGGAATTTTTGAGTAGGTATTAATTTTATAATAATTCTTAGAGAAACTCTCCTTACAGAGCTCAGAGGACATGATGTCAAGCAGACAGATAAAGAAATTCCGGCAGTAGAGTGTGATACATGCTCCAATTAAATGTCCAAAGAAGCACAATGAGACAAGATACATGTTCTTTAGAGGTGACCATGCAAGGGTTCAGGTGAACCTTTAAGGACCCCAAAACACTTAGTAGGTGCAGCGCCTGCTGACAGTCCCCTCTATTAGGATGATTTCAGATATCCCCTGAGGACCTGGTCTGTGAGGAGAGGGTGAGCTAAGAATTAAATTTTTGACCTAGATCCAGGAAGAAGAGAAATGGACACTTGGGCAATCCAGTTGTATCAATCCACTCACTCCTTTATATTAATCCATACAAAACCTGCAACTGTAACTCTTTTAAAGATTTAATTTTTTTAGAGCAATTTTAGGTTCACAGCAAAATTGAGGGGAAGGGAAGAGATTTCCCGTATACCCACTGTCCCCACACATGCATAGCCTTTCCTGTTATCAATGTCCCCCACCAGAATGGTACCTTTGTTACGAATGATGAACCTACATCGACACATCATAATAACCCCAGGTCTGTAGTTTACCTTAGGGTTCACTCTTAAAGTACTCCGTATGGATTTGGACAAACGTATAATGACGTGTCGCCATCATTATCGTATCATACAAAGTATCTTTACCAAATGTAACTTAAAAAAAAAAAGGGAAACCTGATGGGAACGAGGTTTGCAAATGGGTGCCAAAAAATTGATCAGTATCCTTGAAATATTTTCCACCAGGTGAGTTCCCCAGAGTGGTACATCTGGGTCCTTAACTACTGCCCTTACGCGGTTTAAATCGTGCCTCTTCCCAGAGTGCTGAGTGGAGGGACCGTTTGTAAAGCTTTAAACAACGGCAAGAAAGACTATGCTTTTATTACTATTACTATGGTTATTATCATCAATATTCTTCTCATCGGCAGGAATGAGGGAAGGTAAAAAATGTCATTTGAGCAAAGTTTAGACAGCTATCTCCGGGAAAGGAATTCCAAGCTGAGGGAATGACCAGAGCAAAAGCCACAAGGTAGGAGCCTGAGGCATTTGAGGACAGCAGGAGGCCACGAGCTCACAGGGAACCATCGGGACGGCCTCACAGGACATCGTGAGGACTCAGGTTTTCCCCTGAGTGAGATGGGAAGCCAAGGGGCGGGAGAGTTGTGCAAATATGATTTAGAAATTAAAATCATCACTGTGCTGCTATGATCTGAGTGGACTGTTGAGGGCAAGAGTCTTGCTGGAAGAGTCTTGCTAGAAGCTAGTGCAACACACACACACGCTGTGCAAGGCAAAGGGTTTGTCTTTCCCATTTGGTGCTCCTAAACTGCCCCTGGGTGTCTTATTTCCCTCTTTAAGGCAGGTTTCATTGTTCATTATAATTTAATTTCACAAAACGAAAGTGGTCAGCGTAGTGGTAAGTGGGTGATTAGCCCATGGCTTATTTTACTCCTCCACTGTTCATAAAATGACCTCTTTTTGGTAGTAATTACTGAAAGCTATAGGCAGGAAGACATGCAAGACGGTGGTTAAGGCAGCATAGAATGAGAGAATCAGGAAGAGAACAGTTGGCCTTAAAAGACGTCTTGGAGACCGAGGACTCTGGGTTTAGCAACTAAGTTGTGTGGGATAGTTCAGAGGCACTGCCTGAAAATTCAATAATTTAAGGCCATTTGTAATCAACTTATTATAATTTTATTTTGAAAGCAC
This sequence comes from Equus quagga, assembly GCF_021613505.1. NCBI lineage: Eukaryota > Metazoa > Chordata > Mammalia > Perissodactyla > Equidae > Equus > Equus quagga. Next base: position 54,211,858 of record NC_060272.1, on the reverse strand, counting down.
CTGGCTTCCGCAGAAATTAAGAGACAGCCCTGCACACCCTTTTCAGACAGTGGAATTACTGCAAGAAATCACAGATACTCAGAACAGAAGAAAATACTTTTCCAAAGGGCCTGGCCTAAATGGAATTAGTAGTGAAGAGCGACACCTTCCCTGACACTGACGAGCTTCCACCAAAGCTGGAGGCCGGTCGGAGGGAGGCGCAGCAGGGACAAACCATGAGCTAGGGCTGCCATGACAGACAGCTGCAGACCGGGTGGCTTCAACAATACAAATTTCTGTTTTCACAGTTCTGGAGGATAGCAGCCCACCATCAAGGTGTTGGCAAGATTGGCTTCCTCTGAGGCCCCTCCTTGGCTTACAGATAGCCATCTTCTTGCCGTGTCCTCACATGCTCTTTTCTCTGTGTGTGCGCATCCCTTGTGTCTCTTCGTTTGTCCAAATTTCCTCTTCTTATAAGGACACAAGTCAGATTGGATTAGGACCCACCCTAACAGCCTCATTTTAACTTAATCTCCTTTTTAAAGCCCCATCTCCAAATACAGTCACACTCTGAGGTACTGGGAGTTAGGGCTTTGACATATGAATTTGGGAAAGACACGGTTCAGCCCATAACACAGTGATTCTATATGTTTTTAAAAACCACAAACACCCATAACCAAAAATAGATTCATACTCCAAGGGATAAGTGTAGAGGAAATATAGAGATGAAATTTAAATGCACTAAAATACATTGAAAAGCAAAAAAAAATTTTTTGCTTGGTGGTAAGTTGAAGAAAAACACTTCCCCAAAGAGTTAAATCACTGTCACATCATTTCAAGCCAGTGGTAAGCCGGGTTAATTGTCAAATACTTCAGCAAGATCTAGTGGGGGAGTTAACAGCAGTCATTATCTTAAAAAGAACACATTTCTTTGAAATGCTATTATGTTTTAGAAGCACATGAAAGGTTTCCAAGGAGAGTCCCTTTTGTGTAATGATGCAAATTGAACTGAGTGGTATGCTTCATTTCTGGGGTGACATCTGTGGGGAAAGTCAGAAAAATCCAAAAGCTGCACACTCTGTTAAGGTAAATTTTCTTGAACTGGAAAAATTGAGATAGCTTCGGAAGATGGAACACAATGCGTTGTAAAATAGAGATAATAAGAAGGGAAATAGCAGGTTTTAGAACTTTGCAGGTTTCCTGCTGTTTATAGCTCACAGATCCAAATATAGCTGTATTTTAAGTTTTTCCAACATTCATTTTGTGTGAAAATCCTTCTCTATAGTCTTTGCCTTAGTGAAATAGGTTAGGAAAGAAATATCTGTAACCTCATAGGTCTCTTTAAAAGGAAATGATTTATGCCAAGGATTCCTGGCTATCTAGATTTTCTGAAAATAAACAAAAGAATTTCTGGGGAAAGAAGAGTAGAATAAAAAACATTGAAATGGAAGAAAGGAAAAAAATAAATCTAAAGAGAGATAAAAAAGCATCCACCATGACTAATTCTTACTTCTCCTAAATTACTATTTTATTTCCTGGCACTAATCCCCTTCAGAGACCAAGAAGTTCTAGCCCCCTTATTTACGCTCTCTTACAATTATTTCTCCTGAGATTGGTATTTGGGTAGTATGAAACAGTTGAACATTTGCAAGTGCCTTGGCAGTGAGTTTTTTTTTTTTTACATGAATCCATTAGGCATCTGCCTTTATTACGTTTGTAAATGCACCTTGAGTCTAATAAAGCTCTGGATGCATGTAGCCCATGCATCAAATACCTCTGACGATGCCACTGTGATGAGAACTTCATAAATCATTTTGTGCTGGCATATCACATTATTCTCTAGTGAAGCATGCTCTCTTTAAAGTTGTTTTGAAGAAATCATCTGTGAAATTCCAGTAAAGAAGTCATCAGTTTTTTTAATACCCTCAGAACCCAGCCCACATTGGCTCCCATCTCCCATCCTCCACCTTGCTTACAAACCTCCTGAGGAAGTTGAAAATAGTTCAATGACAGCGTCTCTGTTGGTTCCATCCTTATCAGTGTCTCTCAGGTATTTTGTTCTAACGGCATCCCCCAAAGAACCATTGCTCTGTTTTTATTCACAGCAAGTCTGAGACAGTGCATCACAGTTCCAATAAGGGGCTTAGTCTCTTAATCACCTTATCATGAATGAAAAAACAAACAAAAAGTTCGCCCTGGGTCTGTGTCTTACTTTTGAGATGAATTTCCAATTATATTCTACATTTGCAATGCATTATTCAATTTTTTTGCCTTCACAAAGTGAAAAGCATGGCAGTAGGAACAGCCAGCACTAAGTAAAGTGATGTTGGTCAAAGTGTCTTCCTTCCTTCCTTCCATATTTCTCTCTTCTCTCTCTCTTTATCCTCCCCTCCCCAACCTTCTACCTGCTTTTACGTATCTTACATAATGTTTATTTCAATCCAGGCCCTATGTAAGGGCACTGAGGATTAAAGATAGAAAGATGAACAAGGTAAAGCAGCAATAATCATTCAATACAATAAATATTAGAGCATGCCTTAGTTTGGCTATCCCAACCCTCCTAAATCAGAGCCTGAGAAAAATATTCAGGACAGGTAGTTTATTTGGGTGGTCATGCCAGGAAGCAGGGTTGAGGAAGCGTGGAGAGTGAGAGAGGGAAGGAGAGAAGCTAATAAAGGATATCAATGAGCACCAATGACCTTGAGGGCACCATCCCACCGGAGACCCTCTGAGGAACTGTGTAGAAAGGGCCTCAGATCAACCCTGGAGGATCCACTGGCTTCTGTCTCCTGTCAATTAAAGGTCGCTTCTCCGGGTATTAGCTTCTGCCACACTTTCATGTTGCTTCCGCGACCAGGCTGATTGGTTTCTGGTCACTTCAAAGAAAGCCCCAAGGCAGCAAAGTGCAGAGACACTTCAGAGAGGACTTGATGTGGGGAGTGGGCAAAGCACATGGAACTGTCCGCAGGTAGGCCGAGACGATATGACACAGTGCATCACAAGTATTTGCTACAGAGAGGATCAAGGGCTCCTAATTTTTTCTTGGGGGAGGAAGAGGAGGTTTCCTAGAGGAAGCAAAGTCCAAGCTAAATCTCAAAGAAAGAGCAGGGGAAGCAAAGGCAGAAAGGGCCTTGTAATATATGGAGGAGCTTGAGCGAAAGAAGGAAATAGCACCATTGGAGAGGTGCAAGAGTTTCGGTTGCTGGTATAACGTGAGAGAATAAAGAGAAAGAGATAAATCCAAGAGGGATTTAGCAGGTAGACTGATAAAATTTGTTAAGGGCAAATAGTGTTTTAATAGGAGTAAAGAGGAAAAAGAAGTTTCTGGTTAGGGTGACAGAATAGGTGGATACCGGGGGAGGGATAAGGAATCCATTTGTGGGGTGAGGAATACGATGAGTTTGCTTTGCACATAAAATGTCTAAGGTGCCTATGGAACATACACGTGGACACACCCCATAGATAATTGACTGTTTAAAAATATGAATCCATTAGATACCTGCCTTTATCGGATTTATAAAAGCACTCTTGAGTTGATTTAAGCTCTGGGTGCATCTGGCCATACGTTAAGTATCTCTGAGCTCAGGGGAGAGGTGAGAGCTAGAAATATTGATTTACACAAACCCACCTTCAGGGGTTACCCAAGGATGCAGGTGTAGAAGAGACCATGAAGGGATAGCATGTAGAATAGAGGAGAAGAGAGTTGACAGCAGAAGCTTGATGTTTAAATGGCAGGCAGAGAAAGAGAATTTCTTTCTCTGGATATTGAGAACCTATAGTTAGAGGTATAGAGTTAAAACCATGAGAAAGCAGCAAGATGGAAACCAAGGGAAGAGAGAATGTCAAAGAGAGAGAGGTCAACAATGTCAGACCTGCAGGACAGTCCAGGGAAATAAAGGTAAAAAGTGGCCTTTGGATTTAGTGACGGGGAAGCTGTTCGTGATCACAGCACAGTGAGAAGTTGCTGTCGTTATTCTGTACCAGGCCCTGAGCTAGGTGCTTTGTGTCCATTCTTTCATGTAGTCCTCAAACCCACCCTCTGAGTTGTTACCACTATTTTTGGCTGACTTTTACAGATGAGATATGTGAGGTACAGAAAGATTATGTCATAAGGCCAGGAAATGGTAGAGCCAGGATTGACGTCTAGGCCATCTGATTCCCAAACCCAGCATTACACTGTAATACCTCAAAGACGTCATGACCTGGAGGAAGGATACCTTTCCCTTGGAGACAGGAGGGAAGAAGGTAAAGGATGGGTAGAAGCAAGTGTTTGTTGTGTGGGAATGGAGAAAGCTTTTGTAATTCATGTCAGCCTCTATTTTCTCTATTAAGATGTCCAGTTCCTCCTCTGAGGCAAAGAAGGGCAACATGAAGATATGGTAGGGAGAAAAGAGAGAGACAAAGCTTTGGAATAACTGCAGAGGGGAAGAGCGGACATCTCTAATTCTGGGACTTGAAAGCCTTTTGCTTTTGAAAACTGTCTCTTCTCCCATGCCATCTATGCAGCTGCAATTGGATCATCCAGGTTACAATTTTTACCCCACACAATATGAATGCTTTAACAATCGTAGATCATCCTCACAGGCCAGATGGTTAATCTATCTAGGACCCAACATCAGGTTTCATGCAGCCTCTTGCTCTGACTCCAGTAGGGTGAGCAATCACCCTCACACACAGGGCCTTGCACATTTCAGATGATGGAGCAACCTGAGTCATCCATGAATTCCATGTGTGCCTGTGGACACTGTCCCTGCTAGCCAGTCTTGCCTAGAACCTTGGTGACACTTGATGGACTCTGCATAGCTTGTGTCCACAATGGCGTACAGCTGTGGTGGGGAAGAGATGCCGTGTTACAATTTGACTTAACCATCTGAAGCCACCTCTCTTTGAGTATAAGAATTGTAAAATATATAAAAGCTTAGGGGACGTTAGTGCTGTGGGGTTTCAAGAGGATCAGTATATAAAGCCTGTTTTTATGTATATATATCCACCCAAGCTCAAAACCAATTGGGAAACAGATGCAGGATTCAGACAACCGGAGATTAAGGTGTCATATTTATTTCTCATCAAAGCCAGCCTGGAGATCATAGCAGAGTATATAATATGTGGACCTGCTTACGTTCCACCTCTGAATTAAACAGAATTACCCACCCAGTCACAGGCACAGCCGGGTGCAAGTCGGCTCCCACCGTGGGTGTCTGATTCTTTAAACCTCATTGCTTGGAGGAGTGGGAAATGTGTGCTCCCTGTGGGCTGATCCCAAAAAGAAAGGAGGAAGGATGCTGCTGGGACAAGGATATTCAATCCCTTTCCCAAATTCACAAACCAGATAAACCACTCCTCACCGGGAAGGAAATGGGGGAGTAGGGCTGCAGAGAAAGGTAGGGAGCATTACCTAATAGCTGTCCCTGTACAAGCAAACAAGAGGAAAGGGGGTGAGGGTCCCCTCCCCAACCTTGGCACTTTCTTTCCAGGTGAACGAGAGAAGCAGATGAAACTGTTTGCAGAAAGTCAGAGAAACAAACAGAGGGAGAGACAGAGACAGGAACAGACCACAGGAGATACACAGAGAAAGTCCTGACAGCATTTGAGTCTGGTTCTAGTTGTTCCTCCTACTTGCAGATTTTTCCATTTTGCCGTATTCCATGAAAATCATAACAAAATCCTCAAGCTCAGGTCTTGGCCTTGTTCATTTGGTGATGATATTTTCAATGCATTTTTCTGACAGCAGTCACTGGGTTGGACCATCATCGAATCACAGTACTGAATATTGGAGACTGTCTTAGCCAGGGTTCCTCATAAAGCAGAGCCTAAAACAAACTCTTAAGCTCAAGCACTTTAGAGAAGTGTGATTCAGGGAGCAGGAGTGAAGGACGGGGGAGCAAAGCAGGGATGTGGAGAAAACCGATACAAAGATGTGTTCCTGGCTTCTCACTCCCTCCCTTACTAATGAATTGCCTTGTGAAATAGGCAATCCAACCAGGCGAAAAAGCAGGAAAAGTATTTATCCATAGGCTCCCATCCATCAAAAGTTTGCCCCTGCCCTCACAGGTTGTTACATGCCGTGAGTCCCTGTGATGTCCCTGCCTCAAGGTCAACAGAGAGGCCTGAGACTGTGTGCTGAGGAGAAGTACTGTCTGGTTGTGTTTGCAGGAAAGTACAGCCTGCCCGGAACCGGTTGCCACAGCAGGAGCTGGAGTAAGAGACAGGTGAGGCCGAGAGAATCTGAAGTAGCACCCAAGAAGCATCAGATGTAAAGATCTTCATGATCAAATTGACTCAGTTGACTATTATAAGGAAGTAACATACTTGTCTCTTTTAAAAATATACTGCACATCTCTATTTGGAAAGTTAATCTAAAAAACCCAACACATTCCTCATGCAGTTTTAAATAGACTCTTCTTCTCAGATTGGCTAAAATAAAACCATTTGTAGATTATTATTGTAAATTATCTTGTCTTTAATAGTGTACCAGCCCCTCTCTCCATTCTCCCCACCCCTACTGTGCTAACTAGTTAAGCAAAGTTAGGTCTTTCTTGGCATCATTCAACATTTACCAAACAAGAAGAGTGTATCTAAAGACAAATAAACAAACCAAAAGATCCCTCTCCTTGACACAATTTATTAATTCTGTAAAATGTATAATAATAATACCGGTAGATTGACATTTTGAGATCATCGCTTAACCTAATGGAAGCCCAAAAGAAAGCACATGCTGGAGATGCCCTAGTTGGGAAGGAGAGTATCTAGGTTTATCCTAGACAGATCCTCCCACAGCCTTAGCACCACAGCAACCATGGACTCGTGGTTAAATAGCTTTTCCTTTTGCTCCCCATCAGGTCTCAGTGGTTTCCTAAAGTTGCTCAACTTTGGGTAGACTTACCTACCACTTTTGGCTCTGCAACAATTTTAACCAATCTCTGTGTTAATTCTCCTCTATTTGAAATACTTCCAATGTTTGGGGTTTTTCCCCCCTGAATGGGCACTGACTGATATACATACACAGGCATGTGTGTGTATGTGTTATGTGTGTGTATGGTAGAGAAATATCCTTTTATTTCACTGGTCATATCAAACTGTTCGTTTGTATTGTCCTGTATTTCAAATTTTTTCGATTAATAATACAGTTTGAAAATCTTTCTATATCAGCTCGTAGGAGCTAGATACCTCGTTGATTTTAAGAGCTGAAAAAATATTCCCTTGGTTGAATATACCATCATTTATATAACCAAGACCCCACTGGTGACTATTCTGTTGATTCTAAGTTTTCCACTGTGCCAATGTTAGCAATTTCACCTCACTCTGGTGGGACTCCCACCCACACTCGGAGGAACTCCAACGAGGGGCCCCTGGGTGGGCCTCATACTCACAATCCATCCCTTCATTGGAGAGTTCTTTCCTGTTCAGGGTCGTGGATTTGAAAGGAAACTGAAGCTGAGCATTCAACATCACAAGTTTTATTCAATGGCCAAAGAATGGAGATGTGAGAACTAATTTCACAAATCAACTTCTCAGCTCTTGGGGCAATCAAGCAGCCATTATAAGGGTTCAAAGTAATGAAAGGGAGGAATATTCATAGCAATATGGGGAACTGGGCAGGCTTTTCTGGGAAATGGGGTTACCGTCCACTTTGGTCCTTAGCGGTTTGCTTTCAGTTGTTGTCATGGCAGTGGTAAACTGTCATGGTGTCATGGGTGTGTTCTATAATATGGTAATGTATTACAATGAGTGTATAATGAGCTGTGGGGCCTATGTGTGGTCAAGTCGGACTGTCATGTTGCCTTCAACCAGTTTTAACTGGTTTTGACCTATTTCTCAGCCATCTTCTCCTTCCTCTCTTTGTGATTTCCTATAAGCTAAAGCTAATATGTTAGGCTTGTTCTGAGCAGGTTGTGGTTAATGTCCTGTGGTGCTGGGGGCCAGGGTAACACCAACAGTTCCACAATTAATAGACTTGAATGTATATATTTGCATACTTGCACAAGTAGATTTGTAGAATGACATGGAATTTCTGGCTTGCTCTAGTTTTTAAAACTGTATTCAAGACCCAACCCCTGCCTGTGGCCTACTTCTGGTAATTGGGTCACAGATTTGATTTTCCATGTGGGAGTCTTGTCTTTCTTTTCCCAGTACTCCAATCCCTAAAGAAATGAGACTCTGTTTGCTCTTGTCATTGAGCCACAGTCTTGCATATTGGCTGATGGGCTGGTAGTTCCATACCTGAGACTAAAATCCTGCATCCGACCCTCCTTTCAAGTATCTTGCTATCTTGCCACCTGCTAACAGACGTCCCTGATATCTTCTGGGATCTTAAATATTTTCTATACCTGAATTTTGATTTTCATGCTTTGTCTGCCTATTGGGACCTGTTAAATGTTGAATCCCGCTGATGATATTTACGTCGACTAATATTTTTTGCTTTAATTTCTGTATACTGCTTTACCTGCTGAACTAGATTGTCTGTCTCTGCAAATGAACTTCTGGAAAACGTAGAATTACATATTATTCCTCTTCATAGCCTCAGGCCTGTCTCATGATAGGGGCTTGATACATGGTGTGAGGTACTTGTGTATCATTGAGAATCATCAAAGATTAGAGGATGTAGCCTTTGTGAATGCGAAGGATATACTGTAATTAGATAAAGGAATTTAGTGTTAGGATAGAAAAAGGAAGCTGAGATGAGTGCAGAGATAGAGTTTTTGCAATGCTGTGGGCCAAATAATTGAAATTGATAGTGTTCATATCATGATTTTAGTACTACAATCAAAGGAAAGGGTAGTTAAGCTGGTGGGGAGGACGGAGCATAAGAGTGTCTGTGGTTTGGTAGGAAATTATCAGGAAGGTAATAGAACCTCTTGGTACTGGGGAGCAGTTTGAAAAACACCTGCTCTGAAACACTGAGGTTGGCTACTGTTCCTGCTGTGCGCCATGCCAGAAACCTGAGTGACACTGTCTGCAGAATCTAGGAAGCAGGAGGAAGAGTCAAAACCTCAGAGTTAAAAGTTATAAAAATCATGGACTATTAGGTGAGACCACACACACACACGCACGCGTGCGTGCACACACACACACACACACACACACGCACCCCTCTAAAACAAAAACAGGAGGAATTTACAAGCATCTTGCTAAAACTGCAGAAGAAGAAAATCCTTAGATGTTTCTACTTAGCAAAGGGTGGTAATTACAAAAAGCAGACCACCAATTATAGCCAATGTCATGTGTGGAGTATCATTGTTAACTGTCTTTATGTTGTAAAATGCTTGCATTATTTTAGGGAATATAAAATATTTATGAGGACTTTTATACATTTACTCCCAATTTCAGTCCTTATAATCTTATTTTTACCACAAAATCTTAAAGTTGTTAACTGAAAATTCTCCTGCCAGTGGAGTTTTTCAGGGCTTCCTCTAATTCCCGCAGTCAGAAGGGTCTGATACACAGGTCATTTCCATGTGACCCCCTCCGTTCCAGCAGTGGAGAAACCCCCATTGCAGTGGATCCCTCTCTTGCTTTGAATCTCTCTGACTTCTTCTGCAACCAGCAAGAGAAAACTCTCTGCTTTTAAAGGGCTCATGTGATTAGGATAGGCTAACCTGGATAATCTTCCTATCTTACTGTCACTTGATTAGTAATCTTAATTCCATCTGCCATTTTAGAATTCTGCCTACCACAGGCAGAATCCTGGGAAATGATGCTGAATAAGCAGCTGTTCTGGATGACTTATTTTGAAGGGATGTTGACCACCCAATGAGCTTCTAAAGGAAAGCAGACTAGATGATAAAGGACTAGAAAACCACATAAAATAAAGTCTGTTACTTAAGCAAAACTGAGGTGTTTTGCCTCAAGAAGAGGAAACAAAGTCAAATTTTGAAAGGCTGTCAAAGAGGATAGATTGGCTTTATCTGTGTAGCAACTGACTGTGGGTGGAAGCCACAGGCAGAAGCAGGGAGGTGCAATAAGGAAGAATTTGTACTCTCTGCGTTCCTTGTATTTTTAAAAATGGCTCTTAAAAAATATTGATTCTGGGACCTCACCCTGATCTGTGGATCCAGAGTCATCAAGAGTAAAGCAAATAATCTTTAACCCAGAGTCAAAATTACCTCTTCTTTTCATGCTTCTTCCTGTTATTTTATACTTGTGTATCTGTCCTACCATCATCACTAACACTGCTTTATTCTTTTGGGTTTCTCTTAAAGGGGACTCAAATCACACCCAAGGCAGACTTTCTAGAGCCTCTTTGAGATAAACTGATATGAAATATTATTTGGATATAAAAAAGATTAAGTAACTGGGGCTGCATTTTTTTGTTCAGCCACCAAAATGGGAGATCATAGACACGTGCTATAACATGGGTGAATCTTGAAGATGTTATGTTAAGTGAAATTAGCCGGTCACAAAAGGACAAAAACAGGATGATTCCACTTGTATGAAGTAGCTAGAATAGTTGAATTCATAGAGGCAGAAAGTAGACCGGTGACTGACAGGGGCTGGGTGGATGGGGGAATGAGGACTCGTTATTTAATGGGTACAGAGTTTCAGTCTTGCAAGATGAAAAGACTTCTGTGGATAGACAGTGGTAATGGTTGCACAACCATGTGAATGTACTTAATGCCACTGATCTGTACATTTAAACATGGTTAGGATGGTAAATTTTATGTTATATATATTTTACCACAATTAAAAAAAATTTTAAGGAAGATTGTATCAGTGAAAATGTATGAGAGTTCCTTAGCAAATTTCTTTCCCTACTGTATCCTCATACAACTAAAACACTCTCATAGAAAAAATTTTCCCAACTCAATTTAATGATTTTAAGAGCCCAGAGCTTCAGTCATAGGCTGGCCATGTGTTGGAAAGAAGCATAGCTCTCTGAATATAGTATATTTTAATAAATTTGTTTGTTTCATTGTATCCATCTGGTATAGATTGTTAAACAACCACTTTACCAGATTGTAATATAGAAAGAAAATACAACCACCAGAGCTTGTTTCCAATAGGCAAGTCTTCAGAGTGATAATACGTCATCTATAACAGGACCTCTTCTTCCTGTGAAATAAATGTACAAATAAATAAATATCAGAGTACCAAATTCCACCTACCTCCACATTCATGTGTAGGTGCTGAAATTGCCGTGTTCTAAATATAGACAGAGCAAGAGCTGACTGTCAAACGTGATCAAGTCCCATCTAGAAACAAATGCTGTTGCACCTACAGTCCTATCATTTTGTATTTTATAGTCTATTTCTAAACTATAGATTAATCTCATTTTTTTCAATCATTTCTCCCTTAAATTTTCATATACAATACAGATTTTAAAATTTCTACCCCTGAAACACTTTTTAAATTTAACATTAACATAGTATTTGACCTTTCATTCTTTCAGAAGCCATCCAATACATAATTACGCGTCCTGAAATTCCCCTTGCCCTGCTTCCCATGCTCATCTTTACAACACTCAGAGGGTTTTTTTCAAAGAATTTCATCTCACTGGGTTATATATTTTCTATAATAGCCACTGTTTTTCCTGATAGTAACAAAATAGCACTAGCATTTTGTTGCAACTAATGAACAGATCTGATAATGAAAATACGTAAAATTTTGCACTCTTCCCTGGGGAATCTAGAAGTAAAATATCTATTAAAAGCCCATTAAAAATTTACATATGGGACTGCCCATGGCCGAGTGGTTAAGTTCATGTGCTCCGCTTTGGCGGCCCGAGATTTCACCAGCTCGGATCCTGTGCATGGACGTGGCACCTCTCATCAGGCCATGCTGAGGCGGCATCCCACATGCCACAACGAGAGGCACTCACAACTAGAATATACAACTATGTACTGAGGGGCTTTGCGGGGAAGAAGAAGAAAAAAGAAATTTCAAATAACTATTAATCTGATATCTGCTATGTAGCTGTAACATGCAGGAGAATAGTCACACTAAAAAATTTACATAAAATCATATATATATGATGATGACACTTGACACTTGTTTGTTTGTTTCTGAGGCGGGGATTCAGAGCCAGACATTTTCTGATTAATCACTTGGACGTATGCCTAACTCAGTTATAGAGGCTGCTGAGTCTCCATCGTTAAGTCAGAAAGACTGGCTTCTAGGAGTTACATGTGATATTGTGGTTAATTGCAAAATGCTAACAGCATTACAGAAGGCATCCCCTTCTTGTGCTTGATCTGTCGGCACCCATGGGTCCGCATTGTGGGTTTTGAGGCAACAGCCTTCACTGCTTCTCCAACATCATCATGAGGCTAGCTGTATTTGGCTGTTATCTCTGTTGGGTGTTTCATCACCATGACTCTGCAAGTGAATGTGTGTACATGACACAAAATTAGTCCAGGCTTGAGGCACTTGAGAATGTTCTGTTCACTGACCACAAATTTTAATGAAGCATATAATCTGAACTTGGGTTCTCTTCAATGATTTGACTACTCAAAATTGTTTACCTTTGTGGAAAATTGTCAGCAGTTACAATCCAATAGTTTTTTCTTATTTTTTCCCCTTGGCTATATGCCTAAGCTACTGATTTTCTTTTCAGCTCACATTGATGACCATAATATCATAGTCTAGTTATTGCCTGCCTGATTGTGGCATGCTTTAAAAGGAAATTCTTCTTTTTAATATATTCTAAATGCTACTAAGTATAACTTTTTTCATTACATTATTTTATTTCCAAAAATATATGCAAAGTTATCTTCCTCTTTTTTAAGAAAACAAACTGTTCTTTATTTCAAAAGTATTGCCATATGTTAAAACTAAAACATTCTCTCTTTTTTGAGGAAGATTAGCCCTGAGCTAGTATCTGACACCAATTCTCCTCTTTTTCCTGAGGAAGACTGGCCCTGAGCTAACATCTGTGTCCATCTTCCTCTACTGTATTTGCGAGACTCCTGCCACAGCATAGCTTGACTAGTGGTGTGTAGGTCTGCACCCAGGATCTGAACCAGTGAACCCTGGGCCTCTGAAGCAGAACGTGCAAATTTAACCGCTGTGCTACCAAGCTGGCCCACATTCTTTTTTTCTTAATTAATCCATATGAATAAGAAATTACATTATGGTCTTGTTAAAGGGAAGAGGTTTGTATTAATAAATTTCATAGGGGAAAGGTAAAAGGGATCACTTGGAAGCATGTTAAACTGCTAACACAGCATTATGTGTATTATAGTATTTACATTTCACACTTGACAACTCAGCCCAATAAGCTTGGTTGGATAACACAGCTAGAGTTTAACAGAAGAAATAGAGTAGGTTGGCATTTCTCAAACTGTGTTCTATAGGATCCTGATTCCATAACATGTGCATAGCCATTATGCCTCAAAGGGTTCTGAACTTTAAACAAAGTTAAATAAGCTTAGTTACTGTATAACTTTTAAGTATACAGTATAATCTTTAAAAGCCAATGTGCATTACAAATCTTCAGGAAGATTGTATCAATGAAAAGGTATGAGAGTTCCTTAGCAAATTTCTTTCCCTACTGTATCCTTATGCAACTAAACACTTTCATTAAAACATTTTTTCCCAACTCAATTAATGATTTTAAGAGCCCAGAGCTTTAGTCACAGGCTGGCCGTGTGTGGCCACACACCTGTTCATCTAAGAGTCAGATACAACGAACAGCATTTCCAGCATATGTTTGTGCTTGTTTCCTAACATCTATAAAATGCTCTTTGAGAAATACTGGAATATCAGATGAGTTCTTGACCTAGAGAATATTCTGGCATGGTATACAGTTAGTTGAAGTACTGTCCTAAAATATTTCAGTGTCTTTCTAGGAGCCACATTGAAAAACTTCATAAAAAGTCTTATGGTCCTAAACTGGCCATTTCATTGGTTAGCTTCATATTATTATTTACACAAAGACAGGTGAGATATGAGGTTATGTGGCCCCTTTGGGAGCTGGAACACAAAGTGAGTAGACAACAATCCCTGAGAACAGCTGCTGCCAGGAGACTGTCTAACAATACCACACAGTAGATGTCATTGTGATGCCTTAATGGAGAATTTGTTTTCAGCTTGGACCAAATGGAGAGTTTAAATACCCTCTCCACCAAGACAAGACGCACACACCAGTGAAGGCAGGAAGCCCTGGTGGAAGGGATATAAGAGGGAGGAAGTCTGCAGGTATGTCTTTTCTCCTCCTTCTGTTCACATGATGCTGACCCATGGCTGGGAAATGCAGCAGCCATATGGTGATCATGAGGTATGTGAAGACAAAAACTGAGGGGCTAAGAAAGGCAGGGCAAGAAGACAGAAAGTGTAGGTCCCTGACAGCCTCCTAGAGCCACTGCAGTGGCCCTGGACTGCTGTGTCTGAAAGTTTTGTTATAAGACACAAATGAAATCCTCTTTGTCTAAGCTACTATTAGTCAGGCTTCATGTTATTTGCAGCTGGAACACCTTCTCAACCAAACCAATACTCTGTCTTGGCTGGGAAAGGACCACTGTGGAAATAATACATCTGTATAGTACGTAAGCTGAAAGTCAGACGAGTCTGCGCATATTTGACAAAATGTACAATGAACCTTCCAGAAGCACAGTTTCCTGAGTTCTGGAAAGCCTCTTGGGAGAAACTCATCCTGTGGAAAGCAGATGCTAGACATTGTAAGAGGCTGACTCAGTAAGAAAGCTTTGGTTGTTGGAGGAGGAGGGAATATTATGGAAACAGCATTGATATTCAAATAACCTCAAATATTGATATTCAGATTTGTTTCCCGATGCAGAACTAACTCATTGGACTTATATTGGGTTATTAAAAGGAGGATATCTATAGAAGAAAAAACTAAAGGAGATGCTTAACTCTGTGTAACCTCACAGCACAAGCTTGGTTCCCCCACTTCAAGAGTGTAACACATAAGAGACACCCTTGCCTGCTTTGGAACACAACGCTGCGATGCTTTGACATCTCAAAAGCTCTGGAGCAGAGTCAGCTGCTTCAGGAAGTGCTCATGCTCCAGTTGCTGGCAGATGCCAGGTGTGAGGTGGTGGTACCTAGTGAAGAGAGGAAATTTGTTTGCAGGAACATCTAAGATATTGTCTGGAGACTGCCAGAAGTATTTGGAGGAGTCTTTGCAGGGGGACTCAGAGGTAAGCTAGATGGGGCAAAAGTCCATTTATCCAAAGGAATTTGGTAAATGCTATTAACATAACCCCATCTATACCTATAAGCGGGTGAAGCCTAAGGCGATTTGTGTTACAGAATGTGCAGAAGTGTTAGCCACACACTCAACTTTATTCCTTCATTTCAGCCTCCTCAGGGAGGGTCTCTTCAGGGCGGAGGGCCACAACACTTAGCTGGAGGAGTGACAGGATTACAAACATCATCTTCCTCTCTCTTTTCTCTATGCTTTCTCTGTTGCAGAGTAAGGCATGGGCTGTGTGTTCCATCTTAGGCAACATCCTCGATTCTGGAATTTTAAGAGGAAATAGGGTAAGGCCGGAGAGAATGAAATTTAGAAGGTGGCTGCTTAGAGCTGGCCACAGTCTTGGGAAGAAGATGCGCTGAATGTTAAGGCGTCTGTGTTCTTCAGCTAGTTCAACGGGAAAGAAAGCAGACAAAGATGCAGGGGAAAAAAACGCTAGAAGAGTGTGCTCACAGCTGGAATAATTCCCTATATTTTATTTCTTGTAAAACATAGCATAGCAATAGACAACAGGCAGGATTCAGATTCACCTAAGATGGGGAAACTCGATAATACATCCTCAGAAACTACATGGGGGCAGCAATGATATGCTTTCATTTCTCCCTCCTTCCAGGTGTGCATCAGACACAAACACACACACACACACACACACACAGCAGCTATCCCTGACCATTTTTCTGCCCTACTTAGTAGTTGAGCTTCTTTAAAAAGAGGGAGGGGACAGAATTTGGGAGGAGGGCAAAGAGATATAGAGAGAGAAGCCCACAGACTAGATTTTTGGTCCTGCATTTGCTAGCCATCTAATCGTGGATAAGCCATATCCTGCCTTTAATTCTTAGTTTCATCATTTGTAAAATACTGCACTATCTACCTCACAAGCCTATTGTGAGAAAAAGAAAAGATATATCCGCAATAAAGCACTTTGTAAACAATGCAGTGCTACATGGATGTTCCTTTTTTGTGTCATATGTGCAGAATATGGTGGCATCTGAACACAGAGTGCAGAAGAGGCCAGAACTTGGAGTACTGAGGGGTAATTCTAGCAGGTATCCTGATCAAAAAGACTGAAGCTGATGCCAGAGAAATACGCAAGATTGGAAGGATTAGCTGGATATTGAGAATCAGGAAGGCTAAACATTGAGTACAGAGCAGGAATGGTCAGGCGTATTTCAAATGTCTTCAGTAGACTGGAATCACTCCTTCTTTTATTGCACAAAATTGTATTGGCCCAACAAAAGGAAAAGTATTGTATGATTCTACTTATATGAGGTACCAAGAATAGGCAAATTCATAGAGACAGAAAGTGGAATCGTGGCTACCGGGGGCTGGGAGAGGGGCATGGGGAGTGATTGTTTAATGGGTACAGATTTCCTGTTTGGAATGATGAAAAAGTTCTGGAAATGGATAGTAATGATGGTTCCACAACATTGTGAATATAATTGACACTGCATTGTATGCTTAACAATGGTTAAAGTGGTAAATTTTATGTTATGCATATTTTACCACAAAAAAATTATTGGTCCAGAATTCAAAGAGCTCTAACATGGAAAAGCAGTAATAGCATGGTAGTTACAAGCCACGGCTGTGGAAATAAACAGATGGGTTGAAAACAAGACTGTTTCACCTAATAGCTGTGTGAGGGCCTTATCAAAGCTGTGTGTTAATATCTATAAAATGGGGATAATAACAGATTCTGCCTCACAAAGTTGTTTGAGGGTTAACTGAGATAACGTAGAAGAGTACTTAGCAGAGTGCCTAGAACACAATAGGCACTCAATAAAAGTTCACTGGTAAAGACAGTAGTAGTGAACAGAAAGCCCAGCTCACACTTGTGTGCTGTGTGTGAGCAGAAAAGGCTCATGAGTCTGGGCTTGCTTCAGGTGAAGAGGAAGAGTTTAAAATGGGCAAATTAATCATAGCGGGAGCAGCAGGGATAGGCTTCATAAGATGCTCCTTGAGAAGGGAATGGAAAGAGAGGATGGCTGAGGATTGGGGCTGGGAGTCAAGGATAATAGTAATTTGCTCCTAAGTAGGAGGATTTAAGTTGCTAAAAGATAGGGTGGGCCTCCTTGTCCCATTTCTTCTGCTCTTGTCCTTTGGACATTGTTGAATACTTTATGGAAGAAAGAAAGGAAGGAAGGGAGGAAGGGAGGCAGGAAGGGAAGAAGTCATCATGAGGTTTCCTGCGTTGGATTCTGTTTAACACACATAGGACATGCTCACACGTTTGACAAAGTTTCCCAGCTCCACTAAGACAGGAGCCCTGCCAGCAGGGTGGCTCCACTCTATTTGATTTTAGTTTCTCTGAAAACACCCGTAGGCCGTGAAAACCTTTTTCTGTTGCAGGAAGGCAACTGTAGCTAATGAGGAGAACTTGGTTTAAGAAACGGAAATGAATTTAGGACTTTTAGTATTTTTTAATTTTTCCCCCAGAAATAAAATGAAATCTGAGCTTCTGATTTCCCTCCAGTCCACTAAATGATAGCTTTCCTTTTTCTCCTATCTGATTTGTATCTCTAGAACCTACATACGATCCCCAGTTTTGGAAGACACTGACTTGCTAAACAGGAAGAATGAAAAGAGCCACACTTCTCCCAGCACTCTCCTGGGAGCTCCGGCCACCATGTCTTGCTCAGTCAATGGAGGTGTCCCTGTTTAACTTTTGAGGAACAGCCAAGCTGTTTTCCAAAGTGATTGCATCATTTTACATTTCTGTCAGCAATGTAAGAAAGTTCTAATTTCTCCACATCCTTGCTAGGACTTATTATTGTTGTCTTTTTCATTGTAGCCATCTTTGAAGTGTGAGATGGTATCTCATTGTGGTTTTGATTTACATTTCCCTAATGGCTAGTGATGTTGAGTATCTTCTCGTGTCTTTATTGGACTTTAACATATTTTCTTTAAAGAAATGTCTATCCAAATTCTTCACCTATTTTGTAATTGGATTATTTGTTTGGTTTTTATCATTAAGTTGTAAGAGTTCTTCATATGTTCTGGATACAAGTCTCATGTTGGCTATATGATTTGCAAATATATTCTCCCTTTCTGTGAGTTGTCTTCTCACTTTCTGGAAGGTGTCTTGTGAAGCAAAAGTTGAGTACAACAGCAAAGTAAACCATCAACAAAATGAAAAGATAACCTATGGAATGGGAGAAAATATTTGCAAGTCATATATCTGATAAGGGGTTAATATCCAAAATATATAAAGAATTCACACAACTCAATAGCAAAAAACTAAGCAATCTGATTTGACAATGGCAGAGGATTTGAATAGACATTTTTCCAAAGAAGACACAGGTGGGCAACAGATACATGAAAAGGTGCTCAACATCACTAATCAACAGGAAAATGCAAATCAAAACCACAATGAGATATCACTTTATACCTGTGAAAATGGCTATTATCAAAAAGACAAGAAATAACAAGTGTTGGCAAGGATGTGGAGAAAAGGGAACACTTGTACTCTGTTGGTGTGAATGTAAACTGACACAGCCAGTATGGAAAACAGTATGGAAGTTTCTCTAAAAATTGAAAACAGAACTACTGTATGATTCAGCAATTCTGTTTCTGGGTATTTATCTGGAGGAAACTAAAACACTAACTCAAAAAGATATATGCCATCCCCCCGCAATGTTCATTGCAGCATTATTTACAATAGCTAAGACATGGAAACAACCTAATTGTCCATAGAGATGAATGGATAAAGAAAATGTGATATACATATATCCCATGGCATTCCATGCCATACAAAAAGAAGGAAATCTTTCCATTTGCGACAACACAGATGGACCATGAGGGCATTATGGTAAGTGAAATAAGCCAGACAGAATAAGACAAATACCATATGATCACGCTTATATGTGGAATCTAAAAACAAAACAGAACAAAACTGAAATCATAAATACTGAGAACAGATTGGTGGTTGCCAGAGGGGGTGGAGGTGGAAGTGGACAAAATGGATGAAGGGGGTCAAAAGCACAAACTTCTAGTTACAGAATAAATAAGCCCTCGGGATGTAATGTACAGCATGGTGACTATAGTTAATAATACTGTATTGTATATTAGAAAGTTCCTAAGAGGAGATCTTAACAGTTCTCATCACAAGAGAAAACTTTGTAACTATGTGTAGTCATGGATGTTAACTAGACATTTTGTGGTGATCATTTTGCAACATATACGTATATTGAATCATTATGTTGTACACTTGAAACTAATATGTTATATGTCAATTATATCTCAATAAAAAATAAATTAAAAAAATTTTTAATGGAAAGAAAATTGAGTATAACATCACCTTTAAGAGTATCATTCATGAATTAAGTGAGGTGGAGAAAGAACTGGAAACCATAAAGAATGGCTGAAGGAGGTGTCAATGTTTAACCTGGAAAGGAGAAAAGTAGGGAGATTGTGCCTCAATCTGGGTACATAAAGGGCTGCCATGTAGAACGAAGAGCAGAACTGGTATGAGATACTCCAAAAGAGAAAATTGATACCAAAGATGGAAGCAGTAGAGCAGATTCAGATTCAAATTACGTGACTTCTTTAAACTTCGAATTGTTTACAATGAGCTGTCACAAGAGCTCTCTGCAATGGAGGTGTTCAAGCAAAAACTAAATGGTCACATCTCAACAACATGGTTGGAGAGAATTCAGCATTCTTTGGGAAGTTAAACTAGATAACCTCCTGTCTAAATTCTTTGATTCTACTAAAGTACACATTTTCAAATTATAAATGATAATATTGGTCAACATAAAAGGATTTTTCATTTTACCAAGATGTGTGAGAATTTTGAATAGCCATGTTAAAGTTATATTAAAAAGTAGCCACTCCAAAAAGAAAAAAGTCGTTTGGTAGAAAGCATTCCAGAAATCCTGCTCAAAACTTTAAAAGTTTGAAGGTTTTAGCATCCCAGTAAAAACAATGTTATATAATTAAGAATTGTTTCATAGTATGATAGTTTCCGTCATGTGTTAATAAATAACTCTGACAAAAAATAAACACAAATTCTGCCCATTTAACTTCATTTTTTTCTCTTTCAGTCATAGAGGTCAGATTCAAATATCTTCCCAGAGCAATATTACTCCATTCTCCTTCTGTGGTCACGACAGGTAGAAGGAAATTGCTAAATTGTTCACAGAGCATAACAACCAGAGAATAAAAGTTCTAGAAAATACTGGTTAAAATATTTCCTGGCCCATGGTACAGAGAATTTTTAAAAAAATTCCTTTAGACACAGAGCTTAGTATAAAGAGCTTGAAGCACAGAAAAGGTCAGTAAAGTCATTGTTCATTTTCCTTGGAAAAGATACAAAGCCCAGAAATAAAGTCCAGGAGAAAATTGAGCATGAAAAAGAAATCCAGGGATAATTATTTGTACTGCTATAAAGCAGGCTTAGCAACAACCACTCAGTCACTTGCCCAGGGCGCTGAGAATTTGTACCAGATGAAGGAATAATAAAGAATTCTGACTATTTTACTCTCATGGGAAGGGTTGACTGGTTGAAACAAAATCAGAAATTGGTAAACGTTTTAAATTTATTTTCATTTTTGAATAGGAAAGATGTGAGGGCAGGAAAAATAAAAATCCCAGAGGGACTTAAGAAAGCAAAGAAGATACAACTTTTAAAAAACAAAAAACAGTGTGAGGTTCTAGAGAGTAGACCGTTTCCAGGGTATAAACAAAGGAGAGTCACCATCGCTGTTAAAATGCAACAACCACCACCAGATGGGGAGGGTAAAATAAAGAAGTTACCAAGAAAAGTCAGCATAGTAACACAAAAGCAATTAAAAATAAGAGACAAATGCAACAGGACTCACAGCAAATTCACCGGAGGGCAAAGGATAAGGCTTACTTATATGTAAGAAAAGATTTGTTGTGCGAAATGTTGACTGTGAGGGGGAAGCCCAGACAGCAGGAGTTACATGAACCAAAGAGGAGCAGAAACTGCATTCAAAAAGTTTAGAATTAGGAGGACAAATGATTTTAAACTTAAATTTCTTTTAAATAATTAAGATGCTAGAAAAAAATCTGCTCATGTAAGTTTTTCAACAAAAAGTCCTGTCATAAAATGGGTGAGAGTCATAAATACATCTTAGGAGAAAATGTGTACTTTTTTTTTACCAGCACAGACTCTCAGATTCCCCATAAAACTTAACCGCAGTCTCGTTTAAACAAAGAATGAGCTTCGTGGTAACACTAAAGGCAGCTAGTGGTGAGGGAGTTCTATGGTACTGCTTTTTAAAGAACTGACTCCCACACATAAAGCATTAAATTATTTTAGCCTCCTAAGATGCCCTTCTACATTAAACTCAATTGTTTAATTGGAAATGATGACCCAACAGCTACATGGCGTTGAAAGGCAGGGAGCAGAGGCAGTTGTGGAATAGTGAAAAGAAAACCTAATTAACTTCTAGAAGGATGCCTCAGTGCAGATAAGAAAATCTATCCATCTTTTGGGTTTTCATAGTGCAAATCCATTGGATTGCAACCCAGTATTGATGGTATAACTCGCCTTTGGACTTATTACCAGGAACAAGGCTCCTCAGAGTGAACCTAGCTCTTTCTGAGGGGCCCCAAGGAGCTGCCTATGTGAACTCGGGATCTGGTCCCTCTGGTCCTCCACTCCAACTTCTTTGTCAAGCTGCCACACTGCTGCTGCAGAGGTCAAGGCTCTACTGAGATGTCCTCACTCTGCCCTCCCAAGTGGTGGACAGCTTCCCCTTATTTCCCCCACAAACTTGTTGATACCAGCATGTGACATTTAATGAGATTTTCTGACATTTAAGGGATATTAGAAAGAAAGTATGATGCTGAGAATAACGTGTGACAGGTCCAGACACATTCTATGGCCTCTTAGACTCACCACTCCCAACCTCTCTTGTGGTTTGCCTCCTTGTGGCAGCATGTGTCAGTTGGGTCCTTTGGGAAGCAGATGTAGACATAGAGTTGGGAGTGCAAAAGGTTTATTGGGGAATAAGACCTGTGGGAAGAAAAGAGAGGCACTGGAATTGGGTAGCAGAGCCATCAGACCAAGATGCAGATCTGACGAAGTCCCTCTTATCCAAAGGGAGCTCCAGAGCAAAGACTGCCTTTGCTGAGGTGGACCTGAAGGAGTTAACAGCTGGAAGCTGACAGCTAACTTTACTCCTTATAGCTGAGCAATGAGTCTTTCTTGAAGGGTTCCCTGAGCAGCACACATGCCTGTGTCTACCACACAGCTCAACACCTCTAGGTACCCACTCCAAATCACCAGAAGTGCCTCTGCATCACTTTGCCTCCCATTCTAGCCAAACTGACTCCTTGCCCCAGAGAGGAGAAAAAGTCTCAGGTCTGATTCCTATATCCTCATGTCCTGCCCCAAGACAGACCTCTCCCCCACAGGACTGACAATGGGAATGTCTATTCCACTCATAGGAAACCCTATTGCCACCCACAAGAGTGTGGCCTAGCATATGGCCCTAATAAGACAATCACACAAAAGTCTAATATTAGTATATTCCCCAAATATGGGTTATTCTATTTTGAAGAGCACCACATGGGGCATATTAACAGCTAATCCAAATGGCATTGTGCCAATCAGTAAAGATCTTGTCAATCTCTTCAAGTGTTCTGTAATCTTGGAATCCAGTTGCATCCAGGGGCACCTTACTAAGAGAACAATATATAAAAAAAAGTGCTTTGAGACTCGCTTCCTATATAAATGCAAGAAATTATCTATATAGTGCCAAATATTTATGGATGTGTCAAAACATTCTTGAATGAATTTCTCAGTTTCCTTCTAAATATAACTATCATGTACTTTCAAATAGTGAGTAATCAGCAGGAAGAAGCCAAAGTTTAAGAGAGCATTTAAAGCATTTTCTGGTTTTCCTCTTCATAGTATGTACTTAATATGGTTAACCCTGAGCTCAAATCCAGTTTTTTCCCCAAAAGCTAATTGTGCTACTATTTGGAACTGAAAACATATCTCCCATTGAAACAAGCTATAAATGGCGTTTCCTTTCCTGGGAGAACCCACAAAAGGCAAAG
Source organism: Equus quagga (assembly GCF_021613505.1). NCBI lineage: Eukaryota > Metazoa > Chordata > Mammalia > Perissodactyla > Equidae > Equus > Equus quagga. The sequence goes on along the minus strand of NC_060272.1, from coordinate 54,188,700 downwards.
TATCTGGAACTGTAAGGACTTACTTTTTCTTCTATTATAAAATATAATTAGACATCTTATGCACATCAAAACATTTTGAAACAGACAGATCATTCACAATAAAATTCAACATGGCTACTTAACAGTATAAAGAAGCCAAAAAATGGGAACAGAAATTCAAAAAGGAGGAAGAGACAAGAGATTTGGAGGGTGGGTGTGAGGAGAAAGGCTGGACAAATTTTCTCCCTCCTCCGTTCTGATTTTGATTTTTCTTGGTTTTCATCATTTCTTAATTTCTCCAGCCCCTCTGAACTACCTTGCAAGCACAAACCCATGCTGAGGGGGATGACGGGAGGGGCGGTAATGGAATTTCCCTTCCTCTCCCTCTTTCCTTATCCCCTCTTCCTCCAGTTCCATCTCTCATCTCTATTTCCTTCTCTTCATTCTCCTCCATCTTCTCACTCCCTTCCTCTCAAAAGCCTTCTCTATTCTTCTTCCTCCCTGAGCTTCATGCCCCCATCACTCCTCACATTGCAAAAACTTTAAATTTTAAATTTAAATTAATCTTTCCACCTTTAAATTTCTCTCTAGTTTATCTTTCTTTTGCATCCCACAGCCATTGCCTGGATCAGGCTCTCTTCATCTCTCCCCTGCAGCCCATGTGATTTTCCGTGTCTCTGCTTTTATGCTTCTTATCCATCCTCCATCTTGTAAGTAAGACAAATTTCATCACGTTGCTCTCCCATTTACGGACCCCAGTACTTTGGGGTTCAAACCTAAACTCCCTATATCTGGCTCATGTCTATCTCTTGAGCCTCGTCTCCTTGCCATGCCTCCATCCATTTCAGCTGTCTGATTGCTTCTGGACCCTCAGGCTGGATTGGGCAGGGCCCCCTCAGTGTATACCTCTAACTTAGCATTTTCAGTTAATTCCTTCTGTTTCTCCTACTAGACGGTAAGCACCTTTGGGTCTAAGACACTAGGTCTTTTAACTGTAGTACAGTGTTGCAGAGTTAAGTCCACTCCATTACCACTTTCAGGCACAGTAACAAGTAGACTGAGGCCCTGGAACAAGGTAACAAGTGACCAGGAGTGGCGAGGGATAAGAAATGGCAATACATGTGAGAGAGATGTGTCACTCTGAGTGGCAGAGGATCTGCATTAGCATGAGGGAAAGGGATCCTGAGGGAAAGAGGGAAACTCTCAACAGCTGATGCAAGAGGGGGCCACTTTGACAGCAGCCCACTAGAGCAAGGCAAGGAACATGGGCTAACCCGGGCACAAGCAAGCCAGGAACTTGCTGTGCTCTTGTTGTAATATATGACAACATAAACAAAAGCAAATACTAAAAATCAGTATCACGGCTCTACTGCTTTAATCTTATGAGCTCCATTGAAAACGAATGCTAAATATGTAACTTGCTTTAAAAATTCTTTGAAATACAGTAATTCTTGTGAAAAAAACTTCCTATGATACTTTTCTAAATCAAATATAAACAAATATCTATATATCTATCTATAGATACATATCTATATGTATTATATAGATAAATAGATATAAAGTACATTCTGAAACAAACCCTGCTAAATAGTGCATAATAAGGTGTATTAGTTAAGACTCCCTTTTACATTGGGAGGCCCTCTTTCAATCTACTAAGCTTTTTCCTCCAAGGCAAATCTTGTCCTTAAAAGTAGCACTTTGACAAGAGCAACAAACCTAGCCCAAGATTCCTGGTAACAGGAACATATGTTTAAGAATTTTTCTTCCTTAGGAGTTGGGAGTGGTCATGCATTAACTATGTCAGGCCACAAGGGAAACACTAATTTACTAACTCTGGAGTGGAAATTCTTTTTGTTTTTCTAGCCAAACCTGCTGACCCACAGAAACAACAAACAACAACAAAATCAATCAAGGTCTACAAAATATGTAATTTAATATGAGCTTTAAAAAGAGAAATAGAAAGCGTTCCATTTCATGCTTTAGTACAATAAATATTTAATAAATACAGCAAACAAAAATATACTTTCATTTTTTCTTTGGGTGATGGGGAAGGCAGAGGATAAGGAACAATGAGGAAGGGAATAGGATTGGTAACAAAATGAGAGGGAAAGATCTCCAGACAGATAGCCACAGACAACTCAATATACAAATGCAAAGACAGAGAAAGACAAAAGCAGAGCCCAGAAAGGTAGAAGGATTAAGCTTTGCTGGTTGATGTACATGAGGTATGAGAAGAGAAAGATATTGCAAAGGACACAGAGGTTTCAAATCTCAGTAAAGGGTGGTCCCACGAACCCAAATGAGGAACACCAAGAGAGGAACGAGATAGGGGAAAGAAGGGACACCAAGCTCCGTCTTGAACCTATTGTGTTTCAAGGACCTGTAGCAGAACCAGGTGGAAGTTCTTACTCAATAGTTGGAAAGACAAGACTCAGAGCTAGGGACTTAAATGCGGAGTTCACCCCATCAGGGATGGCAATGACAGCTGTGAGACTGAAAGGAAGGAAGTGCTAGGTGGAGAGTGGAGAAAGAAGAGTCCAAAAGAGAACGCCAAAGAATGACTTCATTAGACTATTGTAATAACTTTTTTTAGTGAAAGCAACATGATTGAATACTTTGCATTATTTTGCAATATTTTGGTGGGACATTTTGTGATACATTGATCTAAATGCCTATTTCTAATTTGACTTACAGCTATACTGTGTTTTAGTGGTAAAGTATCTCACAAAGATGCACAGAATCAAAGGGAAGAAGTGCATCACTGGCAGCACTTACTAAATAATGACACTCATTTTTCTATCCTATGCATTAATTATGTAAAAGATTTTGTTGAAATCCACATGGCCAATTTCTGTCTTCCCTGATACCAATTGTGGTTGTTCTTGCAAATTAATTGAAAAGTGTTGCATTTTAAAATTTTTAACAAATGTGTTCAAAGTCCACTGAGACTCTTCATTTGGTAAATTTTCAAATTGGTTAGGAAATTGTCTTTCCAAGTTTTCTCCATGTTTTCCAGGTGTGTAGATATGAAAGTTTTAGTAAGTGTCATGTTTACATTGATTAGGCAACAACATCGCTTGACAATGGAAACATTGCCAAACTTCTGTTTGCAAAATGCTCTTTCCGTAACACAAGTTTCTTTTACAAATAACTAATTTCTCACTCTCTAACTGACTGTGTGTCAGATCTGATTAGACTTTGTTGTTTCCCCTCCTACTATGGCTGATGGAAAAGCACTTATTAAATGACCAGTTCTGCCATTTCAAGTTCTCTTGGATCACACTATTAGTATCATCTTCAATCAGTAGCTCTTTGCAGTCGTTTTTTAAACCATTTGTATATTTTTTGAGTGTTAGTTTATTTAAAACTAGATAACATAATCCATAAATCCATGTAAACTGCAGTTTGTGGCAATGTGCTGAAAGCAAGTGGACAAATGAGATCACAAAGCTCAACCTCCTCATTATGCAAGCCTGTCTTCTCCAGGACATCTTGTCTACCTGACATGACACAGAAGAAGTAGAGGCAACAATGTCATTCTATATATAAATGTTAGTAAAGCCTTTAAAATGGACTTCAAAACTTTAGGAAAGCATAATTTCCTTCTCATCTTTAGATTTAAAACACATATAAATGGGATTTCTAGTATTTTCTTCCTATACCTCAGGGATTTGTTTTCCAAAACCCAGGGGACATGCATCTCACTTTGGAGACCACTGCTTCAGAGCAGTAGCCCTCAAACTTTAGAGTGTCTAAGAATATTTGGAGGTTATCTATTTATTTATTTATTTATCAGGTTTATTGAGGAATAATTTACATATAGTAAAATTGACCTATTTAGGTATATAGTTCTACGAATTTGGACCACTGTGTGTGTAAGCACCACAATTAAAATACAGAAAATGTCTGTCATCCCTCCAAATTACCTTGTGATCCTTTGTATTCCATCCCTTTCCCCTACCTGCAACCCCTGGCAGCCACTGATGTGATTTCTGTCCCTACAGTTTTACCTTTTTTAAATTAAGATAAAATGCACATAACTTAAAATTGACCTTTTTAGCCATTCTAAAGGGCACAATTTAGTGGTTTTTTAGTATGTTCACAATGTTGTGTGACCATCGCCACTACCTAATTCCAGGAGATTTTCATCCCCTACAAAAGAAACCTCATACCCATTAAGCAATCTGGAAATATTTATTTTAAAAGCTTGTTAAACATGAAGATTCTCAAGACCCAGAGATTCTGATTCAGTAAGTATGGGGTGAGGCCTTGAATTTGCATCTTTAACAAGTCCCCAGATGTCCTCAAACCACATTTTGAGTAACTCTCTTCTAAGGATAAAGCTATTTCAATGTAGCACAGTACAGTCTAATTTTAGAAGAGAGATGCCTGTAGTAATTGGACCATTTCCTTAGAAGTATAACCTAGATCTCCCTGGGACCTTATCATCATCTTCAACTAATGAGGTCTGATTAGAATTAACAACTAAAATTTTTCTTTTCTTAACCCCACTGCTCATTCAAGACCTCCATCTCCTCAGTAAATACTTCAGATATTTCTGAGCACCTACAAGGGATGTTTCACATCTCTTTGCCCCATCCTCTAATCACGAAGGCACTTGGAGACGACTCCTAGCATCACAATTCATGGTGGCCATACAAAGAATGTCAAAGTCCATGGGAAGGCTGCTTTCTTCCAAGCCCCTCTATCTTAGGTTGGGTTGCGGGGAAACAAACTCTACATGGAGAACTGCGTGCAGGTTTCTCAGGGAGTGCTCTCGAGAGATACACCTGTAAGGAAGTAAGGCAGGCAGATTGAGCAGAGGGAGAAGCCAAGAGCTCAGCTAGTCCTCTGGCCATATCAGGAGGGAAGATGGCCTTTCAGTGTTGTCTCATATTGAGACAAGCCAGCTGGACCTTCGTATTCCTGCAGTAGCCATTCATTGGACATATGCTTCTCTCCAAGAAGTGGAGGACAGCTCCCTGTGGTGGAGAGCATTCTCCTGTGAGGGACACAGATGTGAGCCATCAGCAACTGACATTCCCAGCATATGAGGTAGGGTGTTTAGTCCCTGAAGAAGGTATCTAGGCTGAACACTACAGCAAACTCTACAGTCCATTGTTTGTGTCACATCCGTGTGCTTTCATGTAGTAAGTTCTCTTCATCTGGAAACAACTTACCTAGGATTCTGGTTGGTCTTGTTTCCTGGGGAACTTACAAGAAAAGGTCAGCCGGAAGGAGTAAAGCCCCTTCTGCTGCAGTTGACCTGGAGGCTGTAACTGATACTCAATAACCACCTCGTCTTTACCCATTCCAGAGTCCCCTTAACCTTAACTAGGACCTATGCTGGTTGAGGTGGCTGGCATGGTACAATGACCCAGATTCTCATTCCTGAGGGTTCTGAGGCCCTGTTACCATGAACCTGCAGCTCCTGTATTTGTTAATTTACTACAAAAACTGAGCAACTGAGAACCAAGAGATTCTTCCATGGATGCCTTGACCACCAAATGTGTTCTACCCTTCCCTTATTATGTAGCAGCAACTCTTAACTCATGAGATCAGATCAGTTACCCTCCCACCTTGCTCCAATAGGGAGGTGATTTTGACAAAAACTATCATAACACTCCTGAAGTCAATGGAGCTTTAAAAGACTGTGCTGTGCCTTTAAGATGCTATAATAAGTAACTTGTTTATTAAAAAAAATTTTCTAGGTAGAAAGGAAATAATTTGGTGAAATATTTCTGAGCTGCTCTATCCTTATACTCCAAGCCTTTTCCGTCAAGAAACAAGAACTCTTCATTGATCCTGAATCCTTGTCTAGCTACTTCCTACCCCTTTCTTTTCTTTCACAGCAAAATCTTCAAAAGATAGTCTAAACTAGTATTTTACAAAGCATGCAAGGAATGCTAGATCCATAGTACTCAACACGAATTTTAGAGAGATATCAGCATCATGGTGGAGTTAGCTGTTCCTTTTACCTCTTTCCTCTAAGTAACAACTAAAGGGACATTCATTAACCTACAGAGGATTCCCTACACAGCACAACAGAAAATCTAAGAAGTCCACACAGCTATACATCTGAAGGTGGGTGGACTGGACCCCCAGGAAGCAATGGAACTAGGAGAGCAGCCCTTCACACTCTCTGGTGGCAGCAATCCAGGTTGTGGATCCTCACATGGCAGCCAGCATGACTGTGAGTGGAGGTAGGGGCAGCCTGGCCCTTGCGAATGCTTGCAGTGCAGCATTAGCCCAGCCCATGGGAGTGCCCACTGTGCTGAGGTGGCCCTGCTTGTGTGAAAGCTCCCCAGTGAGTGGTGGCAGCTCAGCCTGTGCAAAGGGACTGTACCTGAGTGGCAGACCCACTCTCATGCACATGACCCACCCACTGAACACAGCAGACTGGCCCACATGAAGGCACCCTGCCAAACTGTGGCCCATCCTGCACAAACACAGAGTGGCTGACTGGGACAACTATAGCAGGTAGAGAGGGAACAGAAAAAACAGCCTCTGCCCACACCCCAACCGTGGCAGGGGCAATCTGTGATCAGAAGAGAAATCACAGCAGAATTGTTGCCCACAGTGGTGGCAACCCAAACATCACCTTCACCAGCAACAGGGACTATATACAAGTCTCTGGGTCACAAGGCCCCCACCAGCAACAATAATGCCCATGAACCCAGTACCTCTGGCAGTGGTGCAAGCAGTCCCCCAAGACAATCTGGGAACAGCAGTGCAGGTGGTGCATGGGACAGCAGCGTCTGCACAAGAAGAGAGCCAGTGGAGGAACATGAAACCCAGGTGACCAAAACCAAAGTAACCAAACCTGTACCCAAATTAAAAAAGGTGATTACTACCACAAATGTGCCAGCAGAGGATCAAGTCATCAAACACCATGAATAACTACAGTAACACTGAAGAACTTAAGGAAAATGACAACTCTCCAGAAACCAAACCTGAAGTTACAGAAGACTACAATCTAGCTGACAGAGAATTCAAAATAGCTATCATAAAGAAACTCAAGGAGTTACAAGAAAACTCAGAAAGACAGTTCAATGAGCTCAGGAATAAAATTAATGAACAGAAGGAATACTCCACCAAAGAGATTGAAGCTCCGGAAAAAAAAACAAACAGAAGTTCTGGATATGAAATACAAAATCAATGAGATAAAAAATAATGTAGAAGGCATAAAAAAATAGAGTAGACCTTATAGAGGACAGAATTAGTCAACTTGAAGATAGAAATCCAGAAATGCTTCAGGTGGAGGAGGAGAGAGAATAAAGATTTTAAAAAATTGAAGAAATTCTTCAAGAAATATCCAACTAAATTAGGAAAAGTAACATAAGGATTATAGGTATCCTGGAGGGAGGAGAGGTATCCCAGAGAGCTTATTAAAAGAAATAATAGTTGATAACTTCCCAAACCTGGGGAAAGAATTGGACATACAAGTACACGAAGTCAATAGAACTCCTAATTACATCAATGCAAAAAAGACCTTCTCCAAGGCATTTAATATTAAACTGTCAAAATTCAGTGACAGGAAAAATATGAATGGCAGCAAGAGAGAAGAAAATAACCTACAAAGGAACCCCCATCAGGCCTTCAGCAGATTTCTCAGCAGAATCCTTACAGGCTACGAGAGAATGGAATGAAATATTCAAAACACTAAAAGACAAAAACTATCAGCTAAGAATACTCTATTCAGTGAAATTATCCTTCAGATATGATGGAGAAATAAAAGTTTTCCCAGACAAACAAAAGCTGAAGGAGTTCATTGCCACTAGATCTACCTTACAAGAAATCATGAAGGGAGCCTTTCTACCTGAAACAAAAGGCAAAGATTTAAAAAGCTTTGAGCAAGGAGATAAATAGACAGACAAAATTGGAAAATTGCAGCTATCAGAATAGGTTATCAAACATTTAATTATAACATAAAAGATAAAGGGAAAGGAAGCATCAAAAATAATTACAAACACTTCAATTTAGTCATAAATTCACAACACAAAATAGAATAATTTGTGACTACAAAAACAAAGAAGGGGAAGAGGAAAGGGATGGACCCTACTTGGGCTAACGGAGATAAGAGGCTATCAGAAAATGGACTATCTCATCTACGAGATCTTTTATACAAATCTCGTGGTAACCACAACACAAAAAATCAGAGCAGAGTCACAAATCATAAATAAAGAGAAAATTAAGAAAACCATGGTGGAAAACCACCAAACTGAAAAGGCAGTCAGAAATACAAGGAGAAAGAAACAATGGCAATATAGAAAAACTGGAAAACAAGGGATAAAATGACAGTGTTAAGCCCTCATTTATAAATGATCACTCTAAATGTAAATGGACTGAACTCACCAATCAAAAGAAACAGAGTAGCTGGATGGATTAAAAAACAAAACCCAACAATATGCTGTCTCCAGGAAACACATCTCCACTCTAAAGACAAACATAGATTCAGAGTGAAGGGATGGAAGATGATATTTCAAGCAAATGGCCAGCAAAAGAAAGCAGGTACAGCTATACTTATATCAGACAAAGCAGACTTCAAGATAAAACAGATAATAAGAGACAAAGATGGGCATTATATAATGATAAAAGGGACATTCCACCAAGAAGATAAAACACTTATTAATATCTATGCACCTGCCACAGGAGCACCAAAGTATATAAAGCAACTATTAACAGACCTAAAGGGAGAAATTAACAGCAGCACAACAATAGTAGGGGACCTCAATGCCCCACTTATGTCAATGGATAGATCATCCAGACAGAAAGTCAACATGGAAATACTGGCCTTAAATGAAACACTGGACTAAATGGAGTTAACAGAACATTCCATCCAAAAACAGCAGGATACACATTCTTCTCAAATGCACATGGAACATTCTAAGACAGACCATATGTTGGGAAACAAGGCAAGCCTCAATAAATTTAAGAAGACTGAAGTCATATCAAGCAACTTTTCCAACCACAATGTCATGAAACTAGAAACCAACTATAAGAAAAAATCTGGGAAAGTCATAAATATGTGGAGATTAAACAACATGCTACTGAACAACCATTAGATCAATAAAGAAATCAAAGGAGAAATCAAAAAATACCTGGAGGCAAACAAAAATGAAAACACAATATACCAACTCTTGTGGGATACAGCAAAAGAAGTACTAAGAGGAAAATTTATAGATAAAAGCCTACCTCCACAAACAAAAAAAATCTCAAATAAGTAATCTTAAACTACACTTAAAAGGACTAGAATAGGAAGAACAAACAAAGCTCAAAGTCAGCAGAAGGAGGGCAATAACAAAAATCAGAGAAGAAACAAAGGAAATAGAGACTGAAAAAACAGTAGAAAAGATCAATGAAACTAAGAGCTGGTTATTTGAGATGATAAACAAAATTGACAAACTCTTAGCCAGACTCATTAAGAAAAAAAGAGAGAAGGCTCAAATAGATAAAATTAGAAAAGAAGAGAAATTAGAACAAATACTACAGAAATACAAAGAATTATAAGAGAAAACTATGAGCAGCTATATGCCAACAAATAGGATAACCTAGAAGAAATTGACAAATTATTAGAATCATTCAACCTCCTAAAATTGAATCAAGAAGAAGTAGAGAATCTGAATAGACCAATCACAAGTAACGACATTGAAACAGTAACCAAAAACTCCAAAAAAAAAAAGAGTCCAGGACCAGATGGCTTCTCTGGTGAGTTCTACCAAACAATCAAAGATTTGATATCTATCCTCAAAGCATTCCAAAATATTGAAGAAGATGAGGTGCTTTCTAACTCATTCTATGAGGTCAACATTACCGTGATACCAAAACTAGGTAAGGACAACACAAAAAAGGAAAATTACAGACCAATATCGCTGATGAACATAGATGCAAAAATCCTCAACAAAATACTACCAATTGAATACAACAATACATTAAAAGGATCATGCACCATGATCAAGTGAGATTTATTCCAGGACACAGGGATGGTTCAACATCTGCAAATCAATCAATGTGATACACCACATTAACAAAATGAGTAATAAAAAATCACATGGTCATCTCAATGGATGCTAAGAGAGGATTTGACAAGATCCAACATCCATTTATGATAAAAATTCAATGGGTATAGGAGGAAACTACCTCCACATAATAAAGGCTATATATGACAAATCCACAGCTGACATCATACTTAAGAGTGAAAAACTGAAAGCCATTCTTCTGAGAAGAGGAATAAGACAAGGGAGCCCACCATCACCATTCTTATTCAACGTAGTACTGGAAGTTTTGGCCAGAGCCATTAAGAAGGAAAAGAAATAAAAGGGATCCAAACTGGAAAGGAAAAAGTAAAACTCTCACTGTTTGCAGATGGCATGATTCTATACACAGAAAACCCTAAAGAGTCCAATGGAAAACTATTAGAAATAATCAACAACTACAGCAAAATTGCAAGGTACAATATCAACTAACGAAAATCAGTTGCATCTCTATACACTAATAATGAAAAAGCGAAAGAGAAGTCAAGGATACAACCCCATTTACAATGCCAAGAAAAAGAATAAAATATCAAGGAATAAATTTAACCAAGGAAGTGAAAGACCAATACACTGAAAACTATAAGACATTATTGAAAGAAATCGAAGAAGACATACAGAACTGGAAAGATATTCCATGCTCATGGATTGGAAGAATTAACATAGTTAAAACGTTCATATTACATAACAAAATCTACAGATTCACTGCAATCCCAATCAGAATCCCAATGACATTCTTCACAGAAACAGAAAAAAGAATCCTAAAATTTATATGAAACAACAAAAGACCCCAAATAAATCCTGAGAAAAAAAAGCTGGAGGCATTACAATCCAGTACTTCAAAATATAATACAAAGCTATAGTAATCAAAACAGCATGGTACTGGCAGAAAAACAGATACACAGATCAATGAAACAGAATTGAAAGCCCAGAAAGAAAACCACACATCTGTGGACAGCTAATCCTCGACAAAGGAGCCAAGGACAAAAAATGGAGAAAGGAAAGTCTCTTCAATAAATGTTGTTGGGAAAATTGGAAGCCACAATTCAAAAGAATGAAAGTAGACCATTATCTTACATTGTACATAAAAATCAACTCAAAACAGATTAAAGACTTTCATGTACGACCTGAAACCATAAAAATCCTAGAAGAAAATATAGGCAGTATGCTCTTTGACATTGGTCTTAGCAATCTCTTTTCAAATACCATGTCTACTCAGGGAAGGGAAACAAGGGAAAAAATAAACGAATAGGAATACATCAGAATAATAAGTTGCTGCAAGGCAAAAGAAATCATGAACAACAAAAAAAAGACAACCCAGCAATTGGGAGAAAATATTTGCAAATCGTATATCCAACACAGGGTTAATTTCCAAAATGTATAAATAACTCATACAACTCAACAACAAAAAAATGAACAACTCGATCAAAAAATGGGCAGAGGATATGAACAGACATTTTTCTAAAGAAGATATACAGATGGCTAACAGGCATATGACAAGATGTACAACATCACTAATTATTAGAGAAATGCAAATCAAAACTACAGGATATCATCTTACACCCATCTGAATGGCTATAATTAACAAGACGAGAAATAACACGTGTTGGAGAGGATGTGAGAAAAGGGACCCCTCGAATACTGCTGGTGGGAATGCAAACTGATGCAGCCACTGTGGAAAACAGTATGGAGATTTCTCAAAAAATTAAAACTACAAATACTATATGATCTAGCTGTCCCACTACTGAGTATTCATCCAAAGAACACGTAATCAACAATTCAAAGAGATCTATGCATCCCTATGTTCATTGCAGCATTATTCACAATAGCCAAGAGGTGGAAGTGACTCAAGTACCCATCAATGGATGAATGGATAAAGAAGATGTGGTATATACATATATACACACAATGGAATACTATTCAGTCCTAAAAAGACAAATTTGTGCCATTTGCAACAACATGGATGGACCTTGAAGATATTATGATAAACGAAATAAGCCAGACAGAGAAAGACAAACATTGTATGATTTTACTCATATGTGGAAGATAAACAAACCCATGGATAAGGGAAACAGATTAGTGGTTACCAGAGGGGGAGCTTGTAGGGGTAGGGTGAAAGCGGTAAAGGGGCACATATGTATGGTGATGGATTAAAAACTAGACTGTTGGTAGTAAAAACAGCGTAGTCTATATAGAAACTGATACATAATAGTGTACATCTGAAACTTACACAATGTTATAAGCCAGCATGACCTCAATAAATTAATTTTTTAAAAAATAGCAATTTTATGGTAAATGCATTTGGGAATTTTAATTATCAATAATAGGTAGGATTTGCTGATGGCTTGCTAGAAATCAGGCACTATGCTAAGAGCTTCAAAGCATTATCTCATTTATTTTATTCAGATATTCACTCACTCAACAAATATTTATTGAGTTACTACTATGTGCCACTCGCTGTAATAGACACTGGGAATAGAATGTAATACAGCAACAACAGAAATAGTTCCTACTCTCATGGGACTCACACTTTGGTGGAGAGACAGGTATGATCAGAAAATCACAAACAAATGTAAAATTTCAGTAGTGTTCAATGCTACAAAGGAGAGATACATGGTACTATAAAAGAATATAACTGGGAGATTAACTTAGGAAAGATCTAAGGAATTGGAAATTGGGCTGGGGTTGGAATAATGTATAGGAATTATTTTATTTTACATTATAAGATATAAGATATTAAAATATATATATATATATCTCCAGATGAACAAGAAAGAAGAAAAAATGTTAAGAAATATTGACCAAAAGTCTTCCATATTTGATTTTTTAAAAAATCAACCCATAGATTGAGGAATCTCTGTAAACTCCAAGCAGGATAAATACAAAGAAAACTATACTTTGTGACACCATGGTCAAACTGCTAAAAACCAAAGATTAAAAGCAACCGAAAGAAAAAAGACACATCACTCCCCGCGCCACCACACAAACACACACAATGACTTTCTGATCAGAAACAATAGATTCTAGAAGAGAGTAGGCGGACATCTTTAAAGGACTGAAAGAAAAAAAATTCAACCAGAATTCTATATTCACTGAAAATGTCTTTTAGAAATGAAGGAGAGGGGCCAGCCCCGTGGCCAACTGGTTAAGTTCATGCACCCCATTTCAGTGGCCCAGAGTTTTGCTGGTTTGGATCCTGGACACAGACACGGCACCGCTCGTCAGGCTATGCTGAGGCAGCGTCCCACACAGCAGAACCAGAGGACCTACAACTAGAATATACAGCTATGTCCTGGGGGGCTTTGGGGAGAAGAAGAAGAAGGAAAAGAGGAAGAAGATTGGCATCAGATGTTAGCTTAGGTGCCAATGTTAAAAAAAAAAAAGAAAGAAATGAAGGAGAGATTACAATATGTTCAGATAAAAATTGAGAGGTTCATTGCCAGCTGACTTGCACGACAAGAAATGCCAAATGAAGTTCTTCATGCTAAAGGGAAAGATTACCAGGTGGAAATGCAGATCTCCAAGACGAAGTGGAACACACTGAAAATTGTAAACGTGGTAAATACAAATGATCAATTTTTATTTCTTTCTTTGTTTTTTTTTTTACAGTAAGGGCACGTGTGCTGGATTGTGTGTGGTCAGCTTGGCACCACCACTCCCAAACGGGCTGCATTTCCTGGAATCCCTTTCCCTGAGTGGTTCTAGGTTAGAGCTGGCAAAAGAAGAACTCGCCTGAGATCTGGAAAGCAGAAATAAGACAGAGGCCATTACTCTGGAAAGGCTGTGGTGGTCAGAAATGCTGACGGACAGGTGCAGAGAAAACTAGTAGCTGGTTTCGGTTAGTTCTCATTCTCCTTCTGTTCTGCGTCCAGCTATTCTTCCCAACTGCTGGTCCTGCTGACCAGCGAAGACCCCAAACTCAGCACCAAATACTTGACTACAGACCCATAGAGCATTAAAACCACTCTGGTAAAGGGTGACAACAACCATATTTTCTGATATGTTGTGCTATTTTTAGTTTTCACCTTAACTGGCTTCCCTTTGTGGTATTTGATCACCCTATTTTCCCTAAAACTATCTGCTCTACTCTTAGCTTTGTTGATAATATGATCTCGTGGTTCTGCGTGTCTGGCTGCTTTCCAGTCTCCTGATTTCACCTGTCTATGCTACAAGTGTGTGCTCTCCAGGATTCTGTCCCAGGTTCGCTGTCCTTCTCACTGCACTCTCTCTTAGCGAGATGTCTTTCAGTAGTTCAACAAACAGAAGTTGGATTTTGTGCTAGTCACTGGGGGTCCAGATAAAAAGACACTGATCCTGCCCTCAGGGTGCTCATTGTCTATTGGGAGAGACAGACTATTAATTAATAGAAGGTTGCTTATAATGTAGTAGAGTGAATGGTGGAAGAAGATCAGATCATGAAGGAGCTGATGTAATTGATGAGGAGTTTGGAATTAATCTTGAGAGTAAAAGGAAATCAAAGATATTGTACTATGAGGTGACAGGATTAGATTTGCACTTTAGAAACATCATTCTGGAAATGATGTGGAGAGATTAGAGGGTGACAAGATTGCAGAGAGGAAAATATTAGGAGGTTCCTGTAGCAACCCAAAAAGTGGTAAAGGTCTGAACCACGGCAATGACAGGGAGATTGAGAAGAGGGAAAAGAGTAGATGGCAATGAAAGAGGTAAACTTGATAGGATTTGGTTATCGTTTGGATACAAGAAGTAAAGGTGTATAAAGATTGGAGGAGGACCTAAATTTTCTAATTTGGTTAACAGATTAAAACGAGCTACTATTGACTAGGATAGGGATGTAGGAGGAGAAGCAAGTTTTGAGGGAGAAAAAGCTGAGCTCAGTTCTGAGTCTAAGTACCCGTGAGTCCTTTAAATTAGGATTATTCAATTTAGACACTATTAAAGTCACATATTAGTCCAGAAAATTCTTTGTTGTAAGCAGTTGTCCTGTTCATTGTAGGATGTTTAGCAGCATTCCTGGCCAGGACCACCCTATCCTCAGTTCTAAAAATCAAAAACGTCTCCAGACATCGTTACATGTTACCTAGGGGACAAAATTGCTCCCTGTTGAGAATCACTGATTTAGATGGAGGTTTCTCCCAGGCTTTCAACTGTCATGCATATGCTAATATACTCATATTTGCATCTCAGCCCACACCTTCTCCTGAGCTCTAGATTCATATAAGAAACAGCTTACTAGACAGCATTCTTTCCAGATTGGCTGGACAGGATGACGGCCTGATTCAGTTTAGGGTGATATTTACATTCCACCTGCACAAATTTTATTCAGACTCCCACTGAAGGTGCCAGTTATTTAAAATGCTTAAGGGGCACAAACTGTTGTCAAATTCTTGTATTTTTTCTCTCAAGAAAAACTAAAAATGTGAAAGGGAAAAAAAGGTATTTTATTTTTATTTTGGGGTTTTCTTTCTTCCTGGGAGTGATGGGCTCCTTAGAAGCTAAATAAGTAGATCTCTTAGGACCGTAGGGAAATCTATGAATTCAGAAACAGACTGTTCAATTACCTAACATTGGTCAGATAATACGGTTGTCCTAAATTCATGGATTTAAATGGGTCAAGGAGAATTCATTCTCTCAGTGTAGGAATAGAGCTGATGTTTTTTCCCTTCATTTTATTGTCTTCCCTAACAATAAAATGATATGTTTATAGTAAAAGTATTTTGAACATAAAAAGGATAAACAAAAATTTATAATTATTTGTGAACTGACTGCTCAGATGTAACCTACATTTTATATCCTTATTATACATTTTTTAAAAATTGGAATCATGCTGGATGTATAGTTTTGTTTTCTAGCCTTTTAAACATTACATTGTGAAGATTTTAGGACTATACTGTAATTTAGTCAGTCATTCCTATTGAACAATTTTCGATATTTCAGTATTATAAATAATGCTGCACAAAACATCCTTGGACCAAAATTTCTGATAACTTCTCCGTGTATTTCCTTCAGCTAGAGTCCTGGAGGGGTATAAAATGTTTCTAGGGCCCTGATACATGTTGTCCTATTGCATCTCAGAATAACTGTACCACTCTACACACTCACCAGTAATATGTAAGATGAACCTCTTACCCCATTCTCACCTTTATTAGCAAGACTTTTGTTTTTTTTTTTAAATCTTTGCCTGTCTGATGTGCATGAGCTTTTTTTCACCTGAAGTTTTTGCAATAAGACTTGTGTTATTAGTCATTTTCTCAGGGGCACAATGCCCATTGTTACAGTGGGAAAGAAAAAGCATTCAGGCTGATCTGCTGCTCTCAGTAACCCAGGCAGGGTCACCGTGGGGAGGGCTGTGAAGTGGGCACACGCCCCCACACTCCTTTGTGCTCGGTTGCCTCCTACAACCTCCCTTGCCTTCTGGGCTTCCAGCATCTTTATGCTTTTTTCCTCTATCAAATTTTGCTCTCAAAAGGATTTCATAGATGTTGGGTAAGGCTAAATTTCTTTTTTTTTTTTAATTGAAATATATTTGACATAACACTGTGCAAATTTAAGGTGTATAACATGTTAGTTTGATACATTTATATATTGTAATACGATTGCCATTGTGGCGATAATTAACACCTCTATCATGTTACGTAATTATCCTTTCTTTTTAGTGGTTGGAATCATTAAGTTCTAGTCTCTTAGCAAGTTTGACGATTATAATACAATATTGGTGTCAAGGCTAAATTTCTTAACCATTGATGGGCATTTAAACTTTGGTTTTGTTTGTTTAATTTACAAACACAATGATATGTTTCTTCTACCATACTGGGTCCTACAAGTCTTGGAGGTTAAGAGAGGACTCCTGTCCTGAAAGACTGAGCTGGTCGTGAGAGTGAGATCAGCGCCTGTATGTTACGTGTCTCTTCCTGAAACCTGATCGACCAAGTGTCAGAACAAAAGGAGGGAGTAAATAAGTCTGCCCCTTGGTGGCAGACAAACCTGGAGGTGACAGCTCCAGTATGTTATGTGAATTTGTTCATTGAGTTTGTGACGTGGGTGCGGTGGCATAAGATATTCTTTCTTCTCTTTCACCCTCTCTCCCTTCCCTTCCTTCCTTCTTCCATTACAAAAATAACGCGTGCTTGTTTGAACCTGCATTTGTTACAAGCGTGTGTTATTTTTGTAATTTAAAATAATCCCACAGTAAATAACCAAAGTTTCTCCCTATCCTATCATCCACCCCTCTGAGGTAATCATGGTAACAGACTGGTATGTGACCCTCCACACCTCTCCCTGCCCTTACACAACACCTAACAATATGAGCATGTGGGGAACTGTGCATTTCTTTTCCTTTTACTATTATGCCTATTATTATTATTATGTCTGTTACTATGATTACTCCTATGCCCATTACTCTGCAGCTTGCTTTGTTAACAATACAACATGTTCATCATTTCAAGTCAACACATCTAGTCTAACTTATTCCTCTTCCCTTTCAAAAATGGACACGTTTTAACTGAATAAAGTAATAGATGCATATGGTACAAAGTTCAAACAGTACAGGTGTATACAGTGAAATGTGTATCTGCCTTGTACCCCAGATCCTCAGTCCTGTTCTCCAGAGGCAACAACTGTATATAATAGGACATTAAGAAGGATTTTTCCTTTCTCTCTGGAATTGGTAGGGCCCCAGAATTAAGGACAAAGAGGCAAAATGACTACACATTCCAAAGAGTCTTGCCAACATTTGGGGCTGGACACCTAACACAGAGTGCACAGAAGGTGTCTCACTGCCACTAGCAGGCACCCTGCCTAACTCCCTAGTATATAAGAGTAGGGCTGGGGAGAGGAGAGAGGAAACGAGAGTCTCCCAGACCTTAAGGGGAGAGAAAAGGCAGTTTTCTCACACATGCTATCCCTCCCACCCCCAGATCCAAGGGAAGGGGAGGGTCCCAGAGAAGTCCAGTGACGGGGTCCGGCCGTGGCACAGCTCTTTCTCCATGACTTTACTTGGCACGGCTGCTGGAGTTTCCTGTGGGTCAGGGACACTCTGTTGCTTGAAGCTGAACTAGAGCCATGTGGCTTTTCCACCCAAGAGGGCAACCCCAGCAGCAAAGGCTGTGGGATGTGCTATAGGGGCAGGAGTTGAACAAGGGCAAGAAGGCTAGCAAGAGCTGGATGGTCTCTAGGACACCAGGTGGCAGAGAGGGGCCTCTGAAGAAGCTGGGCCAATATCCCCAAACTCTGGTTGCCTTTGGGTCACAGCCTTAAGTTAGCTTTGGCTCTTCTTTCTCTTTTGATTTTAACATGTAATTAGCCATCTGGTAATTTTTTTTCTACAATGGCTCTTGAATTTAACCTTTGCTTCACAACAGTCAAGTCCCTTGACACTTCACATTTATATATGGGTAAGTTATTTAGCCTAGGCTTTCCCATTTGTAGAATAGAAATGACAGCGACTGATGCTTAATAAGCATTCAATAAGGGTTACCCAGGAGGCTAATAAGGACAACAGAATTTACAGGTAGTACAGAGCCTCCTTCCCACGCCCCTCCTTTGCAGCCCCTGACGGGGCTCTATTCTGACACCAACTGGTGTGCTGCAATCCAGTTCTGGCAATGAACACCTGGAGTTAGCACAGACAAGCTGAAGGGCATGGTCCATAGCCTGACTACCCTCACTCCAGACCAACTGCCTACAAATCAGGGGTTCCCATGACCACTCTCAGGTGTGATGATTGGCTAGAATGACTCTCAGAACTCAGGAACTTATGATTACAGTTTTATTATAAAGGAGAGGAAGCAGGAACAGCTAAAGGTAGAGATATATAGTGTAAAGTCGGAGAGAGTCCCAAACACACAGATTTCATGCCCTTTCCCTGTGGAACCAGGGTGCATCACCTTCTCAGCACATCAATGTGTTCACCAACCAGGAAGCTCCTCTGAGCTTTGGTGTCCAGAGTTTTATAGGAGTTTTGACCACGTGAGCGTGATCAAGCTCAATCTCCAGCCTCCCTCCTCTCCCCAGAGGTCAGGGGGTTGGGCTGATATCACATGGTTCAAAGCCCCAACCCTCTAATCACATGGTGGGTCTCTCCAGCGTGACCAGCCCCCATCAAGCCATCTAGGGGACCACCATGAATCACTTCGCTAGCATAAACTCAAGTGTGATCCAAGGGGCTCAAGATTAACAAAGACACTCCTATCTGTAGCAGGAGCCTGAGACAAAGACCAAATTCTTTATATATGACAGGTTTCAAAGCAGTTTGAAAACCACTGACCAGCAGAGATATCTCTAGGCTTTTAAATATAGTACAGCTTAAATAGATTACAGTTTCCTGAAGTGCAGAGAACTGGCTTTTGGCTACTATTCCCCTAGTGAATAGTGCAATGCCTAGCATACAGTGGCCACTCAATAACATTGTATGAAACAGTGTCCTTACACCATCACATGCTGTCTAGGACTTTTTTCCTAGTTACTTCAAGCACCAACATGTATTTTTTCTTCCCCATATCTAGTGTATAAGCTCCTGGAAGCTAGAGGTCTTTGTAAATTCTGACTAAAGCTGTGATAAATGTTTATTGAACAAATTTATTGTCTTTTATGAATAATCACAATGCACAAGGCTCCAAGAATGACTTACTTCAAATGACCCTATAGTTTAAAAGGAAACAGATATCACACATGATTTGGTCATAAAACAAATAATTTACAATGTCAATTTTAGATAATCATTTACAATTAAATTTTGAGGTCTCATTTAATTGAGAAGAGGCTATAAAGTGTTAGGGTATGTGGAGATCAATAGTTTAGAGAAAGGGTTAAGCATCATCTGTGTTCTAAGAGAGAGTCTTTCTCTTTCTCTTGTTCAGTTTTATCGAGGTATAATTGACGAATAAAATTGTAAGATATTTAAATTGTACATCATGATGATTTGCTATACATATACCTTGTGAAAGGATTCCTCCCATCTAGTTAATTAATACATCCATCACCTCACGTATTTATATATATTTGTGTGTGTGTGAGAACGTCTAAGTTCCACTCTCTTAGCAAATTTCAGTTATACAATACAGTGTTATCAACTATAGTCACCATGTTATAAATTAGATTCTCAGACTGTATTCATTTCAAAAGGAAAGCTTGTACCATTTTACCAGCCTCTTCCTAGTCCCCCCATCCCTGAACCCCTGAAAACCACTTTTCTACTCCTAAGAGAGTGTTTTTGAAGCTGTTACTAAATGTACATTTTATTACTAGATATACTCGCTAACATTTCTCTCACTCCAGTGATGGTCAGTGTGCTTGCTATGAAGTCATTTAGATGAGGAGGAACCACACTCTCTTTTTCTCCTCCTTGCCTCCCACTCCAACTATAAATATAAAT
Source organism: Equus quagga (assembly GCF_021613505.1). NCBI lineage: Eukaryota > Metazoa > Chordata > Mammalia > Perissodactyla > Equidae > Equus > Equus quagga. Next base: position 54,168,339 of record NC_060272.1, on the reverse strand, counting down.
GATTGTTTACCATAACCATTTGGTTCAGAGAAAAAGATTTTTTCATAACATCCTGCCCACGTCCTTGCTACCCATCTTGATTGTTTTGCCCAAACCTAACCACTTCCTATTTCTTCTGTAGCCTCTATTTACCATATTGTCTTTTGAAAATTACCACTAAATAGTACTGATTAGTTAGCTACTATATCAGGCATCATCTCTGATGACTGGGCCTATAGTTTTAAAGAGGTAGTGCCAAAAAAATCTATTAAAACCGACAAAAATGGACAGAAAGTGACTAAACTTTAAGTATAAAAGAAACTAATAACCACTTCACACCCATTAGGAAGGCTGCTATAAAAAAATAGAAAATAACAAGTGTTGCTGAAGATGTGGATAAACTGGAACCCTTGTACACTGCTGGTGGGATTGTAAAATGGTGCAGCTGCTGTGGAAAACATTATGGAGGTTCCTCAAAAAATTAAAAAAGAATTACCATTGATTCAGAAGTTCTACTTCTGGGTATATACTTAAAAGAATTGAAAGAAGAGACTAGGAGAAATATTTGTATCCTTATGTTCATGGCAGCATTATTCACAACAGCCAAAAGGTGGAAGCAACCCAAGTGTCCATCGATGGACAAATGGATAAATAAAATGTGCTGTATACATACAAAGGGATAGTTTTTACCCTTAAAAAGGAAGGAAATTCTGGCAAATGCTACAACACAGATGAACTTTGAGGACAGCAGCCTATGTGAAATACGACAGTCACAAAAGGACAAATATTGTATGATTTCACTTATATGATGTGAAGGTTAATGTTACGTGTCAGTTTGTGCCATGGGATGATGAGTCACTTGGTCAAACATTCTGAGTGTGTCTGTGAGGGCGTTTTTGGATGAGATCGACATTTGAATTAGTAGACTGAGTAAAGCAGATTGCCTTGCCTGATGCGGGTGGCCCTCATCCAATCAGCTGAAGGCTTGAATAGAAGAAAAACTCTGAACCCCCGTGAGTAAGAGGGAACTCCCCTGCCTGAGTCTTTGAGCTGGGACATCAATCCTTTCCTACTTTGGACTCGAACTGAAACATCCGCCCTTCTTGGATTGCGAACCTGCCAGCTTTCAAACTGGAACTACACCATCAGCTCTCCTGAGTCTCCAGCTTGTCAACTACAGAACATGGGACTTCTCAGTCTCTGTAACTGTGTGAACCAATTCCTTACAATAAATCTCTTTCTACCTTTATATATCTATCTATATCTATATCTATATCTCCTGTTAGTTCTGTTTCTCTGGAGAACCCTGACTAATACATATGAGGTACCTAGAGCAGTCAAATTTATAGAGACAGAAAACAGAATGGTGGTTGGCAGAGGCTAGGAGAAAGGAGAGTGGGGAGTTATTGTTTAATGGGTACAGAGATTCAGTTTTGCAAGATGCAAAGAGTTCTGTGGCTGGATGATGGTGATGGTAGCACAATAATGTGAATGCACTTAATGCTACTGAACTGTGCACTTAAAAAGGGCTAAGACAGTAAATTTTACGTGATATGCATTTTGCCACAATTTAAAAAAATTTTTAAAGTTTTAAAAAACCAACTAATAGTCTTAGCTATTACATATACCAAAGCTAGCTGTGATGACAATAATGAAATATAACAGTGTAACTGTCTTTGTATTATTTACCAACCTCATTATCCATAGTTTGTGTTATGGAATCTGGTGTTGGTGGGAATATGGCAGTCATCATCAATCTTGCTAATTTCTTGAGACTTGTTAAGAACATAGAAAAAAGAACATTATCATGTATTCAAGAAATACCTAATAAGCAGGCAGTGTGCTAGGCACTTGGGAGATAATGCTCAACCAGACAGTCCTCCTGAAGCTTAGGTTCCAGTAAAGGAGTGAGACAATAAAACGCAAACAGTATTTACAGATTGTGATAAGTGTGATGAGATAGAAAATAGGGAAAAAGGCCAACTTTGATAGGGTGAGTATGAAAGGCTTCTCTGAAAGCCTTCGAAACTAAGAGTCTGAAAGAGACTTGAAACTAAGAAAGGACCAGTTATGGAAACAGTGGAGGAAGAGCATTCCAGGAAGTGGATCAGCAGGGGTAAAAGCACTTTAATCCTTGAACTACTTAGGAAAGTGGTACTTACATGCAGTTCATATCTTGAATGGTGTTGAATGAAAGGGACTTCCATAAGGTTACAGAGTAATGAAATAAGAGATGTGATGTTTCCAGCTACAAAATAGAGGCTAATATTCTCTGATAACTAGATTCTTTTTAAGAAATACTTTGAGGATAAATACATGTACAAAAGAAAAACAGTCCCTGAAATAGAATAGTTTTTGAAAATTTGGGCACATGTTGATTTTTATTAATTAATTATATATACTATGGACTGACCATTTTAAAGGAATCTTATAGATAATCCTTTTAAATAGTGAAAACTGGTCTCTAATTTAGCTTCTTGATAAACTCCTATATCATGAAATGGATTCGTGATTGTGGTCCTCAGACCAAACTCAGTATTAGAATAACTGACATAACAGGTATTAAGTTAGAGTCAAAGAGTGGCTCTGGGAAAACGGGTTTCCAGAATGCTGGAGAGTATGGAGCAGGGACACCTAGACTGACTCTGCTTCCCCTTGCTGGCCTTTGCTGATGCAGGAGTGAGGTCAAGGATCAAAAGAGCCTAACGTAAATGTTTCCTTAGCTAAAAGTAGATTGATTAAATTTTTCCTGAATAGGCCTTTAGTGTAATGAAAACTATAGTGCTACAAGGATTGAGCTTTCTACACTTGGCAAGACCCTACCTGGAGTGGATAGCTGTGCTGGAAGTATGCGCCCCCATTAGAGATTTTTGGGGTCAAGGGAAATACATCTGTGGCCATTTTGCTTCCACCAAGTTTTTTCTCCTTTGCTAATAAGTTAGGAGCCTAATGTAACTTACAGTTATAGTCAACAGCCCACCGTGTTTTCACATAATGTAGAGAGGCACAATAAAGTGATGAATACCAAGGACAGCCACATCCCTCAGACAACAGACAAGCAACTCCTGAAAGTCTTCAGGCGTAAGAGCTGGCATTGGTCAGAACTCTTGAAATTATGAGTGACAGAAGTTAAGTCAAACAAACATTAGTGAATATCTATTTACTCACAGATGTCCAAAGGGGTGGTTCAGGCTTGGCTGACTCAGGGCTCCAAGTATATCACTAGGACACCTTGTTTCCCTTCATCTTATTCTCTGGCTCAGGCAGGCTTTCCCTGAATTACAGCAAAGATAGTCCTGGCAGTTCCTAACTTGCATGGGGGCTATCAGCACCGATAATCTTAGTAAGGAAGAATCCTTGCACCCATAGCCATCTCTGATAAAGTTCTCCGTGAGTCTGAGTCATATGCCCAACTCTGCACCTGGTCAGGTGGGGTTAGGTAATTGACAGCCTCACCAGGTCCGAGAGATGCAGATGACAAAAGAAAAAGGGGTTACTGCCCTTAGAAGAAGTGGAAGGGGAGCTCTGCCAGGCAAATATGGCAGAACATCTAGCAGAGAGAGAAATCTAGAAATTACTCTTTTGGAGGAAAAGAGATAGGGGACAGTTGTGCCATTTTATATGTTTTCTCAAATGTAACAAAAGATACTTATAGTAATGAAGACTTCTAGACTACCCTCCAACACTGAGTTGACATGTAATACCCACTTAAAATCCTTTAAATTATCAAGTTGCCTAATTTCTTAAGATTGGTTACTCAAATTGTTAATATTTACCAATACCTACTGTGAGCAGGGTATTCTTCTAGACACTATATATATCACTGAATCCTCACAACATTCTATTTTTGGAAATAATTTTCTTTCAGAATTTTGAAGGCATTGCTTCATTGTCTTCTGGCTTCCACTATTGCTACAGCAAAGGCAAATTTCTCCCTGGGACAAATGTAGTGTATAACAAATATATGTCTTGCTATATTGTACCCATAAATAAAAAAATACACATCAAAAATGACCACTTATGCATTTAATACTTGACAAACTTAAATATTGTAACTCAGTGCAAAAGTAAAATAAAAAGTTATCTTATTGGCATCTTTATTACGTACTGATAAAGAGGCACCTTGGGTTATATTGTCTTGCCTCTTCTCCTTTAGCTATGACTTTGAAAGTCCAATGCTGTTCTGATTCTTAATTCTTTATATGAAGTCTGATTTTCTCTCTTGAAGTTGACGAATTCTTTTCTTTGTCCTCAGTTTACTGAAATTTCACAAACAGATTCCTTGGGTTGAGCCCTTTTAATTTGAACACTTGCAGTCTTCACTTCTGGGAAATTTTCTTGAATTTTGCTGATGTGATGATTTCCTTCCCTGTTCATCTGTTCTCTCCTTCAGGAACTCCTGAACTCTGGAATTTGTAGGTTAGATCTCCTGGAGTGATCCTCTAAATTTTAAAGCTTTTATTTTCCTTTTCTTAGTCTTTTTGTTCCCCTTTCTGGGGGGAACTTATTGAACTTCATCTTCCAGTTTTTCTATTGAGTTCATTTTATTTCTGCTTTAAAAATTATTCTTTACACCTAACTTTTGTTGATCTCTCTTATCTTTGTTTTTCACTCCATTAATTTTTGTTTATGTCTTTATTATTCCTTCTTTCAACTTCCTTTGCATTTAATCTGTTAATCTCCTTTATACTTCTTAAGTTGAAAAATTAGTCCATTAATTTTCAGCCTCTAAGCACAGTATGGTTTTAGCTCCATGTCATAGGATTTAATAGGAGGCATTTTTATTATTGTTCATTTCCAAGTGTTTTCTGATTTTATTTTCTTCTTTGACCCATGAGTATGTAGAAGCATATCTATTATTTAAAAATTGGCATAAAATTGATTTCTCATTTAATTGTATTAAGATCAGAAATTGTGTTCTCTTTTCTTTGATTTTTGTTGCACCTTGCTTTATAGCTTTGTGTGTGTGTGAGGATGATTCGCCCTGAGCTAACTGCTGCCAATCCTCCTCTCTTCACTGAGGAAGACTGGCCCTGAGCTAACATCATGCCCATCTTCCTCTACTTTATATGTAGGATGCCTACCACAGCATGGCCTGCCAAGTGGTGCCATGTCCACACCGGGGATCCGAACCACCAAACCCTGGGCCGCCAAAGCAGAACGTATGAATTTAACTGCTGTGCCACCGGGCCAGCCCCACGTTATAGCTTTTAACATAACCCATTTCTAATGTTCTATTTGTTCTTGTAAATAATGTGCACTCTCCAACTGATGCTTGTTGATTTTTTGTATGTTCAACAACTAAAGCTTGTTAATTGTGCTCTTCAAATAGCCTATATATTTACTGAGTCCATTTTAAATTAAAATTATTGGCTTTTATTTTTCTTCATAACAAGCAAATCCTGTATACCATGGCTCAAATCCATCTGCGATTCAGGTAGAAGCTACATATTCTTAAAGAAAAACAGTAGTTCTACCTAGACTCAAGCAGACAGACATGATTTCTTTCTGTCTACCTCTGCAACTTTTTTCATAGTCTATCATTTAGCTTACTGTGCAGCCCTTTGTCAGTCCTGGCTTTACGCTGGGGTCTTCAATCTCCTCCTTGACCTGCTGGTGGCCCCTACAGCTGTAGGCACTAGGGATAGTAGATGTCCCCAGGGCATCCAGGACCTTCAGTGATTCCTTACCTTTCTAGACTCTTCCCCTAGCTTCCTTCCTGGTTTCAGATAATTTTTCCTACTTTTGTATAAGCTTGCAAATTCATTTTAAATGGCATTTTAAAATATTTTGGCCAGCATTATTAGGTGTTTTGTAGTGGGAGGGTTTCTGCTAATGTATCTTTCTTACCTTACTCACTTCTCTCTCAACTTGTCATGTTCTTGATGGATTTTGTGAAGTCTGTCTATTCTTGCATCCTTCTTCAGCATGGCAAGCTGCATCTTTTTCATCACTGTGAAAATCTCCAGCAGTTTACATACCTCCTGAATTGACAGGATGTTATTTTATTTTCTTTGCTCCAAAATATTTTAAATAGTTTCCATTTTCCCCTTTTTTACTTATTCTTGAATAAAGAATGATCTATTCTGACTTGGTGTTTTCCAGCAGACAGGCTGGTCAAATTCCCTTCCCAGATTTTCATATTAGCAAGCTTTGGTTCCTGTGGTTCCTCTGGGATGAACTCATATAACAGATGGAGTATTTTCAGGTCCTATCACACACATGACTTCCCCACGATCTGAATAGATGGAGTTCAAGAAAAACCACAGATCCACGTCTCTTCAGGGCTGCTTCTTCTGCCTGTGTCCTCATCTAAAAACATTTCATGATGTAAAAGAGCCATCACCTATTCTCTTCTTTCCCCTTTTCTCTAATTCCCTGTTCAGTTTTATTTTATTTTATTTTGGTTGCTTGCAGATGAGGGGAGAGTACTTACAAATTGTTTACAGGAAGTGTTGAAGAGGACAAAGACATGGGACAGCCTCAGCAGCAAAACAGAGCAATAGAGAGAATTGTTGTCTAACTTTATGACTAAAATGTTTGGAAGTAGGTGACCTCCTATAGGTATTGCTAAAAATGCATATTCTTGGGCCCTTTCAGATCTACTGAGTCATAACCTCAGAGTGGGAGTGGGGGATGAAGCCTGAGCATCTACATTTTAAGTTCTCCAGATGATCAGGATGCACACTGAAGTCTGGGAACCACTGGTATGGACCTGTGATTTCTCAGCAGGGTGGACACTAAGGAGGGACTAACTGGACATGGCATGGATGGATAAGGAATTACATTTTCCCTCCAGTTACCCTAACGTGGTAGGTAAAAAAGCTTCCTCCTAGATTCTGGAAAAAGCTTAACAGTCAATACCAGTTTTTGGCAGTGTTATTTTAAAAAGTATGCGATTAGTTATTTTAGTGAGACTTTGAGAGAAGTTATGTAAAGGTTGTGATGGACATCTCTTAAAACCAAACACGTCTCATTCATCTTTTAAACATTGCTCAAGTCTGTTCTTTTCCATTCAGCCTCACTGTCACCAACAGGGGCTCACTGTTTTGAGCAAAGATTATTGCTACTGCCACATAGCTAGAACTTGATGCTTCCTGTCTTCCTTACTCAATTCAAAGTCCATGTCTCTGCCTAAAACAGGATCATCAAAACGTCTAGTGGCTACCCAATTTGCCTATATGTTGAAGCCCAACTTCTTCATCTAGCCATTCAAGATTCTTCACTCTATAATCTTTTCCTCCCTCTCTGACAATGCCTTCTTCTACTCTCCAAACATCCTACCCCCTCATCTGGCTGGTCTCACTGTCCCTATCAATTAACCACACTTACCAGGACTCTAAGCCTCTGCTCATGCTCTAAATCTCTCTTCTTTGTTAATCCAAATCTAAACTAGCATTCAAGCTAAAGCTCAGGTACCGCCTTCTCGCTGGCTCAAATTTTCCTTCTTATTGCAGCAGATCAGTCACTCTAAAATATCTTCACCATTTTCCCATTTCCTGGAGGTTAACGTGCAAACTCTTCTCCTTTGCATACAGCATGGTCCCAATTTCTCCTTCTGGCCTTATCTCTACAAACTACCTCATGTACTTTACCTCCAGACATAGTGAATCCCTCTCTGCTTCTCAGTCTTGCCGTGTATTTTCAGCTCTTTGTAGATGCTCTTCCCTCTGCCAGATATGAGTTGCCCTTTTCTCAGTGTGACAAACCCTTGCATATCCTTCAAGAATCATTTCAAACATTATTTTCCTTGTGAAACCTCACTGACTTCTCCCAGGTGAAGTGCTCCACCCCAGAGCACCTTGAATCTAAATATCCTAAACACATGTCTCATTGTATTGTAACTCTTTATTTGTATGTTTGTCTCCTATACTTGATGTGAGCCCGTTGCTACATAGTACCTAGCAGGGTACTGTTTCTACAATAGCTGCTCAATAAATGCTGTTGAATGATTGAATGTTCTAACCTGTATTGTTCTCCCCCTTGTCTTAACTCCCCAGGGCCTTAGTGCTTACATCAGTTATTTTGCTAAACTAACTTTGATTGTTATTCCACTGTTTGAAATGTGTACTGAGTTTTAGTAAGATTAAATGGAGATGCCCTGACCAAGGTACCTAACTCTTCCGGCCTCAGTTTCTTCATATGGAAAAAATGGGAGATGGGGGCCGGCCTGGTGGCGCAGCGGTTAAGTTCGCACATTCCCTTTTGGTGACCCAGGGTTCACTGGTTCGGAGCCCGGTGCGGACCTATGCACCGCTTGGCAAGCCATGCTGTGGCAGGGGTCTCACACATAAAGTAGAGGAAGGTGGGCACAAATGTTAGTTCAGGGCCGGTCTTCCTCAGCAAAAAGAGGAGGATTGGCAGCACGTGTTAGCTCCGGGCTTATCTTCCTCAAAAAAAAAAAAAAAAAGGGGGAGATAATAACAGTCCCTCCAAGTATTGCTGTGTGAAATGAGATAACACGTTAAAGTGTTTAGCATAATGCCTGACACACAGCATGTACTCAAAGTGGGAGAAGCATTTTATAAACTGTTACACTCTATATTCACGTCATTTTCCCCTTGTGGACTCATAGGGTTGTCGGGAAGATTACATGAGAACACACATGTGAAACCATGTTGTAACGCACCAGGCAAACGGTGACCTTTATTTTCACTGTGTCCTCAACTAGGTTAGAAGCTTGTTTCAGACTTCATCCCCTAAGCCCAAGTCCTCCGCAAGACGCACAAAGCATTACCCAGCTCAGCTTGTCTTTCACAGCCTCCTATCACTTTCTTCTCAGCCCCGATTGCTTTGAGCGTTATGCACAGGGTACCTACCTGCTCCATACACATTCAAAGATAGTGACAACTCTAGAATTAGCAGGGCCTTTAGCTGAAAGTGAACGAAGTCTTCTGCATCCTTTTTGTTTGATGTTTGTTTTGTATAACTTGACTCAAACATTTTGCCAGGGTCCATTCACTCATGACTCTTTGGAGATGCAATATAATGACATCAGGCTTAGTCTGCTCCGGGTAGGACCACTTCCGCTTTTGGTATGTATGAAAAGGAGGCAGCCTTAGCCAGTGTCCCACTTTTTTCTCTTACTAAAGACGTAAATTATGTTTATATAACTCTTGCACTGCAGAAATGACTGAAAAAGTGCTTGATTTGGGTCCTTTCTGACATTTTGGCAATTTCTATATATCACTGAGATAGTTTTCCATTTAGAATTTGGGGGGGAGGGGAATCATGTAGAAAAAAGATACAGGGTAAGGCTTTCAAGGACCGTATGAAAATACTGGTATGGTTACAACGAATTAAGACAGGTGAAAGTTCCCACCATCTCGAGAATACCTACTCAGTTTCTGGAAAGGATTTGAAGCGGCGTACCGGCAGAGCGCACTCTAGTAAGACTGGGCCATTGACCAAGAAATGAAGACGGTAAAAGCATCTGCAGGGTCACAGCACCAAACGCTCCTAAAACCCGTCGTTACAGAACCACAAGGGAACGGCTGGAGGTCGGCGTGGGGGTCGCAGGGAGGGCGAGGAGCGAGGGCAGCTCCCCGTCAGCAGGTAGCCCGACCCCCCGCTCCGCCACGCCTGCTCCGCGTCCGCCCCCGGCGCCGGCTCCTCGGCTAGAGCGCCGCAGCTCCCTCCGCCCCCGTGGGCCGGGCCGGCCCGAGTCGGCGGAGGCGGCCGCGTCGGGGGAAGCAGTTTCCGGCGGACTCGGCGCAGAGACGCTTCCTGTCCCCCTCGTCCCGCCGTCTCACGCTGCCCGCCCGCGACGCCGCTCGCCCCGGACGCCCTCGCCGTCCCCGGCAACGGCCCGGCCCCATGCAATCCCGGCTCCTGCTGCTCGGGACGCCGGGCGGTCACGGCAGCCCGGCCGCGCGGCGCGTGCGGCTGCTCCTGCGGCAGGTGGTGCGGGGCAGGCCGGGCGGCGACGGGCGGCGGTCGGAGGTCAGACTGCGGCACGCCGGGGCGGGGGCCGACACAGGTAACCCCGGCCCCCCGCAGCCCCTGCGATCCGCGCGGGGCCCCTAGCGCCTCCGCCGCTCCCTCCCTGCTGCTGCAGCTGCGCTGGGAGCCGGGATCAGGTTCTGCTCTCCACTTGCCGCTAACTGCGGTGTAACACGGGGCAAGGCGCTCGCGCTCTCTGTGTCTTTTTCTGTGGCCCGAGGGAACTGGACTAAGGTTTCTGATGACCTGGAATAGTGCTTTCTCCTTCTCCCACTCTGCTTTCACCCCCACAGTTCTGACCTGGATTATAGTCCGCGCAGAGGGTAATGCAGCAGCCTTCAGAGGCTGTCGAAAGCTGGACTTGACCTTGCTCTCTTGAGTCCAAAGGGCCTGGAAGCCGGTTTGTGGCAGCTTCCAGCGAGGGCTAATGGCGACTTAGAAGTGTACATTCTCGCCAAAGAACCCATCGTTCACGATGTTTGACATATATCCACGAACCTTTCCAAGTTTTACAAGAGTTTTTCTTTCAACTTCATTAAAGCCCCTGACTCTACAATTGAGGTATCAAGACCTAGACGGGAAAAGTGACTTGCTGGTGATCCCACAGCTAACTGGTGACTGCGTTAGAATCACACGCTCTGATTTCTAAGCTCAGTGTTGTTTGGCTCTACCTGAGCTGTTTTCAGGACTCTCTCTTTGTGTGTTGGAGTTAGAGCATTTGTGTTGGGTAAGGGAAGAGATGTATGTTGTTGCTGCTCTTGAATGGCAAAGTGTTTCTAGGCAAGATTTTGTCAGTGTCATTGTTGCTTACAATAAGGGAGGTTTTCACTATGCAATTGAAGGTTTCATTGTTCCTCTTCCCTTACCCCGACCTCTTGCACTCCAGATAATTTTCCTTGCCAGGAAATGAGCGGTTTAAGTCCCACACCTTTCATTTCATCCATTCATTCGCTGGACAAATGAATTTTTTCGTTTTCTTGTATAGAGTTGCGATTTCAAATTTTGCCCCTTTATCAGTTATTGTGACTTACAGGGTGTTTGTTTATTTCTTTGTTTTTTGTTCTTTGAGTTTTTTTTTAAAGATTTTATTTTTGTCCTTTTTCTCCCCAAAGCCCCCCAGTACATAGTTGTATATTCTTCGTTGTGGGTCCTTCTAGTTGTGGCATGTGGGACGCTGCCTTACAGTGGTTTGATGAGCAGTGCTGTGTCCGCGCCCAGGATTCGAACCAATGGAACACTGGGCCGCCTGCAGCAGAGCACGCGAACTTAACCACTCGGCCACGGGGCCAGCCCCTGTTCTTTGAGTTTTTCGCTTTTTACTCCTTTGTCCTAGAAGGCAGAGGTCAAGTGTCGGAGTGTAGTGTAGTTTATAACTTGGGCTTTGGAGTTAAACGGTCTGAGTTGGAGTCCATTTCTACACTGTCTAGATATGAGGACTTGAGGGTAGGTTACTGAATGTTGTGGCCTAGTTTTTTTAACCATAAAATGAGGATAAGGAGAGTATATCCATACGATTGTTATGAAGATTTAATTAGTTAATACGATTCCTGGCACATATTAATGTTCAATAAAAGTTAGCTTCTTTATTATTCTTGGTATACATATTTTCAGCTATGTGAGAGTTATTCTGTTTCCTTGGCTTTACAAGAAATGAAACCAGTTCATTTTAAGTTTAGAACTGTCAGAACGATGTGGGTAGGTAGATGGAATTGAGTTAATTCATGTGAACTTTTTAAAAAATTAAAATTATTCTTTGTGCGTGAATAATGTTGATTATAAAAACATTAGAAATGCACGTGCATGTGAATTTTTAACATCTTTTATATAGGTATTTGTGATTAGTTGTAAATGTCCTCAAAATTTGTGTTATGTCTGGCAAATCAAAGTACAAGCTTTACTTCAAATGGACACATTACAGACAACGTATTAACTTCTTAGACTCAGACATTGACTCTGGCAAGATCACACCACAAGGAGTAAATTGTGTTAAACTTACTTTCCTTGCCACTGCAAAGATTCACAGGGTTGAAGTTATTCCAACTGTGGATAAATGCAGCTGGGAACTCATCAGAGATCTGGGCTCAAATAACAGCTGTGAGCCAGGTAAACAGGAGGCAAGCTCTTGGCTACCCTGGGACATGATGTTGGCCATCAAGGTTGGAGTGTCCCGTTTTGAACCCAGAGGTCATACCCAGACAAATGGAAAACCACAAATAGCAGTATGCCATAATTAATTACAGTTTAGTTGGAAAGATGCTTTCAGCCTCACTCACGCGTGTGACCAGTAACGCATAATCTCCTCTCTGCATGTAATTGACCTTGCTTTCTAGTATGGAAAAAGAGCAACAGGTACATAAACAATAGATACAAGTTATATAATATTCTTATCTCTCCTGGACTGTATGTATGTCTTCTTTATCTTTATATTCTTTTTGGTACCTGTCAACATTTTGTACCTAATAAGCATTCAGTGGCTTATGTTAAAGTTCATACAGAGACGGAGCAGGAGAGGCTGGAATTGCCTTGTTGACTTTATAAACACTGGTAAGTAGAAGGAAGAGAGGGTCATTTGTGTTAAAAATAAAAATCCCCAAACTCACTGCTTTTTATCCTTTGCTTCAGATAGTCTAAGTAGCTATAATTTGTAAATTCTTTATTATCTCTTGACACTTCAGTTAGTAGTAGTGTCTCTTGGCTGTAGGAACAAAGAGGTTAGCTACGACAAAGTTTTCAATAAGGGTTATTGTAGTGTTTTCAAAGAGGGAGCCAGGCAGGTGCGTTCAGTAGAACTCTGATGTTAAATAGGTTCAGCTATACCATAGATCAAGATCAAATGATAAACCTGGAAATGTAACTCCGTATAAATCCACCATGACACAATTAGTGCTGTCACTTAATGCCATCATTAAAGGGATTCATTGCTTTATCTTTATGACTTTAGTGTATGAAATAAATTTATTTATAGAAATATTAAAAATTTTTTTTTACAAGAAATCTCTGTTCTTGTAGAAAAGCGAAAAATAGAAGCAAAATCCTCTAAAACATAATCCTCCCACACAAATTCATAATTGTCAACTTTTTGGTGTTAATCCTATCAGATTTTATATATAATATTTACTTATTTATACAAATTTCTGTTTAAAAAATGGGATCATGTATGTTTTTTAATTTATTCTCACTTAGCCATTATTGTGAACATATTAACATTATGATAGATACTGTTATATGTGCTCATTTTAAATAGGTATTAAGTTGATATATTTATATAATTTATTTTACCAATTTCCCATTCTTGGATATTCAGTTTCTCTATTTTTAAATATATGAACAGTGCAGTAAACATCCTTCTATGTGCATTTCTGTGATTTTAAGATTATATCCTTGGTCTACAATAGAATTAATGACTTCGGGGAGGGGAAATATGGAACTCTGGTTTGCACTGAGAAATGTGAGGTAAAGGGAAATACTATAGTATGGTTCAGGTCTTTGCTCTGTATTTTACTAGTATTGAACTTTGGGGAAATTATTAACTACTTTGAACCTACAGCAGGCTATTTTGACCCTGAGGACGTTGTGACCCTGTTATTGTATTAAAGAGTTAAGGAGTAAAATCCCATTACAGTTGAAACCGAATAAATCCTTAGGAAGACCTGTATTAGGAACATGCAGACTAACCTGGAAATTGCTGATATATTTGTTTTTCTCTTGGGTGTAAGTTTTGTGTTAAAAAAAAATGGTGACGCTAAGCCAGTGGTTCTTAACCAGGGGTGATTCCCCTCCCCTGCAATGTCTGAAGACATTTTTGGTGGTCATACTCAGGAGGAAGGGGGTGCGACTGGTTTCTGGTGGGTAGAAGCCATTGATGCTGTAAACATTCTACAATGCACAGGACAGCCCCTCATAACAAAGAATTATGTGGCTCCAAATGTCAATAACGCTGCTGTTGAGAAACCCTGAATTAAACCAACTTCTTTGTCAAAGCTATGTCATTGAATTGTCAGTACATTTCATAGAACTGCATGTCCTAAAGTGTATATATTCACTAACATAATCCATTGTTTACAATTTGGGAGAGATTAAGAGCATTAAAAAGCACATTTTAGGAGACGGGCTACCACAGATGTGCCTAAATATGTTAAGTGAGAAAAGCATTATTGAGATTGGTAAAGATCTTGACAATAGAACAGCCTTGAAATATCTGAAGAAAATATCCAAATTTCTCTGGGGTTAGCCAAGAATGAAATAAAAACTATCAGTCATATGAACATTTTAAATAATTATTAGAAATTATCAATATAAGATAAAACTCGGACAAAGCTATATACTGCAAAATTTGTTATTGATTAAACTTTGAGGAAAGAATAAAATCTTTTTGGTATTCAACCTATGCTGATGACCACAAAGGAAAACACAGAGTTGTACAAGATGCAATTAGTAAAATTCTATATCACCAAAAAAGTGATTGATAAATCAAATCTTCACTATAAAATCATAGTTTAAATAAAAGTGAAAATATGCTCTATAAAAATTGATCAAGGAGTTTTTGTGGCTTAATGAATTTTGCTCTGAAAGCTAGTTACTTGATGAAAATTTACAAATGCTAGTATTAATCTGATTCAAATGTTTGTTTTCAGAATATTCTTGGGATCAAAATGTTCCATATTTCTCTCTGAGTGTGTACTTTCTTTGTAAAATAGGGATTGTTACACTTGCTCTGCCTGCTTTTACCTTACAAAAATTATTGTATTAGTCAGTAGTTATTTGGTTTTAAGTGACAGAAATGTGCACAGAAAAACACATTTTTTGTTCAGATAGATGAGAGGTCCAATGACTTTAGGCTACACTAGATGGGGGATGCTCAAATAATTTCAGAGTGTGGGCTTTGCCTTTCCCTGTGGTCATCCTGCTTTCCACTCTCCATTATTAGATCTTTTTTTTCTGTTTTGGTTTCAGTGTCTGGTAGGCCTTCTATAAGTGATAGCAGTGATAGCCTAACTGATAGTCGCACTTTTGTTGTCTTTACAGTGTCAGAAGACCAGAGAACATCTTTTCCTGTGAGCTCTGACAAATAGCCTGGTGAAAACTCTTATTGGCCAAGCTTGGATCGTGTGCCCATCTCTAAAACAATTATTGTGGCCAGAGAGTAGAATGTTTTGGCAGGGTTCCTGTTACGAACTTCTGGGGGTTTTGTCGCCAGGGTAAAGGTTGGGATGAGTGGTATGAACTCTACTCAAACCAAATGGGATGGGTTCTGCCCTGGAGAGAGGAATTCTGTTGTCAAAAGAAAGGGGAAAGAATATTGGGCATGTAAAACAAAACAAATGTTCACCAAAAATATAACAGAAAAATATGACACATGGAAAAACAATATCTAGGCAGATTTATGTTGATTTGAATAATTTTTAAAGGAGGCTTCTCCTAAACCATAATTTAAAATGTCCGTTTGTGTACTACCCTGGAGCAATGCCCCATACACCATAGTGAAATAAGTGGGAGAAGGGCTCCTAAAAGGGCCTGTGGGGATGGAGAACCTGTAGGGCTAGTTCTTATTCAGATCAGTGTTAGGGCAGAACGCATGGAACGGAGATCTGGAAACTGTGATCCCCTTAAGACCGCCATGCTCTGTACCCTTGGAAAGTGTTTGTGTCTCTTAATTTAAAGACCATTGTTGTAGAGGAAACATAACCAATAATTGTAATACAGTGTGACAAATGCTATTACAGAATCATTAATCACATACTATGCTAGTAGAAAGACGGGAATGGAGTGATCACTTTAGGGAAGTAGAGATCATGCAAAAGGAAAAGTAGGAAAGGTTCAGTGGGGACATGAAGATATTTGAGGACTAGTTGTGTAAGGGAAAGAAGTGTGAGGGAGATGTGGAAGGCCTTCCAGGCTGAGGGAATAAAGCATCAGTTACTGAGATAGGAATCTAAGAGGTGGAGCTGGTTGGACAACACAACAGAAAATATAGAGGTCTATTTTTCTCGTGTTAAAGTTGAGATCTCTCTGGAATCTCTAAGTAAAGTGTCCTGCAGACTTCTGACAGGTGTGGAACTCAGAAGAGAGATCTGAACCAAAGTAGACATTTAAAGCTTAGTTGTACTGAGGCTTAGATAAGAATTGCGCCATTCGTATGGATTAGGTGACTCAGGAAAGTATTGCACGGTAACAGAAGTTGGCCAAGAACTTCAGCCTTTGAGGCAGGGAGGGCAAATGCCTAACCCATATGAATGCTTGCCTACAGCAGGCGTGGTGGATTGATCACTGCTCCATTTCTTAATGAGTCCAATTTCCATTGTGATTTCTTTTTTGGGTTTTTTAGAAGCCTATTGCTTGATTTCCGAATGTTTAGAGATTTTCCAGTTACCTGTTTGTTACTGATTTCTAGTTTAATTCTATTTTGATCAGAAAACATACTTTGTATGATTTCAGTCCTTTGAGATTTATCAAGACTTGTCTGGCCTATGATCTATTTTGGTGAATGTTCAGTGCACGTTTAAAAAGAATATGTATTCTGTTGTTGTTGGATGTAGTGTTCCATAAAGGTCATTTAAGTTGAGTGGTTAATAGTCTTTTCAGATCTTCTCTATCCTTATTTCTGTACTTGATCTTAGCCAAAAGGCTGAGAAGCAGAATCCTTACTTCTCTATCCTTATATATTTTTTCCTGCTCTTCCATCACTTACTGAGAGAGAGATATTAAAATATCCGGATGTGATTTTGGATTTGTCTATTTCTACTTTTAGATCTGTCAGCTTTGCTTCATGTTTATTCCCTGTCTCCTTCCTTGCCAGGTCACCACCATGGGTTTGCTGTGTTCCTCCACGAAGGGTCCCAGCTCCTCTTAGGAGGCTTTCTGAATATATTCACTCTTTGCTTGCTCTCTGCCCTTGCCCCTTCAGGCTTTCTGTTATTGCCAGTCCCAGGGTATTGCACCATCCTTGTTGATTTTCCTACACTCTGCCCACACTTTTGTAAGTGGTTCCTTTATTATGCTCTCCTCAGTTACTCAGTTTGAATGTACCATCTGTTTCTTGCTGGGACTCTAATTGATAAATGGATATATTTAGGAAGAGTATTTCAATCAGTTAGAAAATCTAGTTCAAAAGCTTGAAATGAGTATATGTCTGACATGTTCAAGGGGTCGTGAGGAGACCAGTGTGGCTGGAGTGGATTAAGTGAGGAGACTAGCAGGAGATGAGGTCAGAGAGGAAATGGGGGAGCCAGATCAAAAATAGCTTTTTAGGCCTTTGTAAAGACGGGAGGGTTGAGCAGAGGACTGGCGTTACTTGATTCCTATTTTATTATGATCACCATGGCTGCTCTGTTGAGAATAAACTGTAGGGCGCAACGCAAGGGTTGAAACAGATCTGTTAGAAGGTGGGCGATAATGCTGTTTAAATGACAAAATACATTTAGGTAGAAAACCCCTAACTGGCTAGCATCAGCGTTATGGTGGTAGAGGATGTGGTGGGAAGTGGACAACACTGGATATATCTTAAAGACAGAGTGAATGGGAGTTTTCTGATGGATTGGGGTGTGAAAGAGAGAAAAGTTGAGAATGACTGCAAGATTTCTGATCTGAGCAACTGGAGGGATTAAGTTGCCAGTAGAACTGGGGGACACTGTGGGTGGAGCACATTTTGGTGGAAAGATCAGTTCAGTTTTGAATATGTTAAGTTAAAGGTGCCTCTTAGGATATCCGTGTTTGGAGTTCTGAGGTCTGGGTTAGAGATACAAATTTCAGAACCAGCAATATATTAGTTGCACTTAAAACAAAACTGGGTGAGCTCATCGAGGAGAGGCTGTAGATAGAATGGAAAAGAGACTAGAACTACGCCTCTGCACCCCATGTGAAGAAGTTGGGGAGGAGAAAGAAAAGCAAAGGACACTTGAGGAGAGGAGGTGAGGGGATGAAAGGGAAAGGGAGAGAGAGGGGAGTGGAATCCCCTGTTGTCTGAGTCTTGAGAGGAAGCAGGGCCCTGACTCCACTCTGGAAATCACAGTGGTTAGCTCATTCTTCCACCTGCTCCCCGGCAGCCAGGCTGTGGGTAATGACGTAGGCTTGGCTGGTTAAATGCCCTGCCCAAGGCTTTGAATCATAAGCGAGTTGTGCAAAGGCTGCAGGAACAGTTTACTTATGGTCACGTCCTTATTATTTGAAGATGTATCGGAAAACTTTAAAGGTGAAGAAGCATGATTTCTGCAACTTAAAGTGGTATTTTTCCTTCAGATCTTTTATCCTGAAGATATTTTCGACAGGTTTGAAAAATAGTAAAATGAAATGTTTGAGGAGAAAAAAGTTGTTCTCTGGTCATGGTGTCCCCTGCTGTGGATCTGGTGGTGCCAGGGGCTGTATCTCAGTGAGATTATCCTGGGGTGCGACTTTGACTGTGTTTCCTGTTGCCTTCCCTGTCATGCTGTGGACTGGTTTCTGAGTCTGGGTCTCTTCAGTAACCCGTGGTTCCTGTGAGCTATGTCATATAACTGCTCTAACAGAAACCCCAAGGTTTTTTTTACTAAGCTGGTTTGAAATGGAGCTTTTGTTACAGCTATTATATGAAATAGCTCATAGGAACTATGGGTTACTTAGAGCCAAGATTAAGTAAAATGACATAAATAATGTGTCTTTACAGTGTTTGCCAAATAGCCACTACTCAATAAGTAATAGCTTGTGTCTAGACTAATTCAGAGGAAAATTCCTTTGATTTGTACAACTGAACTCTAAATATACATGTTATCTTTATTAGAAAGTATGCCCGTGTTCTACACAATGTTTCTACTTTTCTCTTAATTTACCACATACCTATGATAAATTTATTTATCTATAAAAACTTTTCACAGATTTACAAATTTCCTCATTTGTAAAGTCGTTGTCTCACAGGGTTATTTTGGGAATGTGTAAAGTACTTAGAAGACACTAATCATCTAACAAGTGTTGGCTGTTGTTATTACCATGATTTAAGGCCTTTAGTCTCCAGGATACCTCACTAGCTCAAAACTGGCAATGTGGAAAGACTCGTTTTGCACAGCTACTTTTTCTAAGCATCTTTGAACCCTTTCCAAATGAAGTTCCAGGTGCAGATGGTATCAATAAGTCTGTTTTGCTGTTGGAGAGAGCAAAGCAGAGATTGGTTTCGTCCTGCACTTTAGAAGATCAGCCAGAAATGAATGTAATTAATGTTACTTTAAAAAATTAGAACCGTGTAGAAGTTACTGAGAGCTTTTGTTTGTTTCATGTATGGATTCTTGGCATGTATACCACTGGGGCTTTACTTTTTTTGTGTGTGTACCTAGAAATACTGAATTTTGGGGTTGTGTTACTGGAGAACTTGAAGTTGTATATAATAAAAATAAGAACTTATAAAGATGTAAAAAGGTTGCAGATATGTGTTAAAGATACCACCCTATGGATGCTTTGGATGATCTTCAACAAAATGCTTTCTTGTCTATTGTTGTTGACTTTATTAGTATTACAATTAATGAGAAAATAATGCTGGTTAATATAGTTTATTGTACTTTACCTTTTTTGCTAACATATCATTTAAAATGTGAATTTCACTGATGCTTCACTTCTTTATATAACTTATGCTTTGAACAGACATTTTTGAGCATAGTGCCTGACACAATGTGTGCTACATTTCTCTAACATCCTGCTCTGTAGGTCAGGAGAATCACTGTGAAAGGTATAGTGTGTGGTTTTCTTACTTGTCTATTGTAATGGTTGTGTTTCCTTATTCTCTTTTAGGTGATACAGTTAGTATTGGAGATGTATCCTACAAGTTGAAAACTCCTAAGAACCCAGAACTTGTGCCACAGAACTACAGTAAGATATAGTCATTTCTTTATGCATGAATAATTTAACTTTTCATTGTGTGAGTGTTCAAACATAGACAAAACTAGAGAGAATAGTATAAACCTGATGTATTTATCATTCATCTTCAACATTTATCAATGTATGTGGGTCTTCTTTCACCTGACTCCCTTTTTTTTTTTTTTTTTGATGAGGAAGATTGTCCCTGAGCTAACATCTGTGCCAGCCTTCTTCTTTTTTGTATGTGGGACGCTGCCACAGCATGGTTTGACGAGCGATGTGTAGGTCTACAGCCAGGGTCTGAAGCTGTGAACCCTGGGCTACCAAAGTGGAGCATTCGAGCCCAACCATCATGCCACTGGGCCAGCCCCTTGACTCCCATTTTTTTGTTCTGGAGTATTTAAAACCTATGCCAGACATTGTATCACTTCACCCATGAATATTTTAGTAAAACATTTATTTTTTCACATACTATTGTTTCTTTTTGAATTGGGATAAAATTTACATATAATGCACACATCTTAAGTATTCGTTTTGGTTAATTTTGACAATTTCATAAACCTGTATAACCACCAAGATTACTTTCATTACCTCTGAATGTTCTCTTGTGCTCCTTCCCCTCTACCCTGCCCTGAAAACCACTGCTCTCTTTTCTACCATGATAGATTGGTTTTGCCTGTTCTTTAGCTTTATATAAATAGAATGATATAGTCTGGGTTTTTTTTGTGTGTGTGTATCAGGTTTCTTTTCATCAGGATAATGATTTTGAGGTTCATCCATGTTGCTGCACCTATCAGTTTATTTTTATTTTATTTATTTATTTTTTACTTTTTTT